>NW_009720396.1:0-41227 GCF_000703405.1 Apaloderma vittatum
GCCGGGTCTGGCTCCTGGGAGCAGGGAAGGGGGAATCCTCCAGGATTTCTCTTCTCACCTCGTGTTTTTGAGTGAGGGAACCCAAGTGGCACTTCTCTACGTGCTACGGGCTGCCAGGAGGAGCCAGACACCCCCCTCTGCCCTGAGGCGCTTTAGTGTCTCACTCGTACACCCAATACCTCCATTTCTCCTGGCTCTGAAATGAAGAGGGGAATGCTGCCTTATTATATCTGTTATAGAGGAAAAACACTGAGGAACAGACAGTTACTGCCTTCTCGTGGGACTGCCCTAATGAGACACAGAGCTGTAAATTTGCATACTGTCACTGCACCACTTCACAAACTCCCAGTTTACCTCAGCAGTCCAGCTTCAAAACAGTTGCAAAGTATCCCTGTGTTCAAATGCACCAGCTTAAGAGTCTTGCCCCCAGTGAAATGATTGCAAAGTTTAACCACAGTTTAGGACTTGCTTCTACTTCTTCCTACCTTAACTTGGCTGGGGCCAGTTTTGTGCCAGTCCCACTTTTCCTAGCTGTTCTTTGTTAATTACCTCATTTTTAGCCTCTCCCATTCATGTCTTACATTCCCTTGCTGTTTCCGGTGCCATCTCCAACCAGTTGAGGGTGACGGGCTGCTGCTTGGGTATGACAGCGCGGAGATGTGCAGAGCTCAGGCTGGGGCTGAGGGCGATTAGGAAAGAACTGACTAAACTGATCCCATGGCCTGTTGATCACCAGCGCGGATGCAAAGAAGCAATAAAATGCCTGAGATGGGATGCGACGGGTGGCAGGACCTCCCCTTGTGGGAGCAGCCTGAAGATCGGCTGGAGCAGGCTAAGGGGAAACTACACTGCACATGTCTTGAGCTGGGAAAGGTCAGTGGGATCAAACAGCATCATTGTGTTGCTGCTGAGCTAATACTAGCTGAGCAGTCCAGTTTCAGAGTCTGCAACCTCAGGCATGTACTTTTGAGATTTTCAGGGTTTCCTCTCCCTGTTTCCCTTCAAAATTAATTCTGCAGCAGACAATAAAGTGAGTTCATAAGCTCTATGCTCTGCCATGGGCCACTGCCCAACAGCCTGACCCAGGAAAACTTTGGCTGAGGGTGGGAACAGATAGTTTGGAGAAGAAACAAATCAAGAGACAGCAGTGTGGCTCAGCAGTAATGAACAACCTCTAATTTCATTGCCCTTTTTCTTATTGCAGGATCAAGGGATACTCAGCAAAATTGGAAGGAAGCAAATTTAAAACGGTGTAAGGAAATATTTCTAGCATGTGTAATTAACACATGGCATTTGTTACCCTGAGGTTTCATTGAGAGCAGGAGATTAGCAGGATTCAGAAAAGGATTAGACATTTATATGGATACTGAGAACATTCATGGTCACATTAGACAGGATATAAATAAATTTTAGAAGGGATATAAACCATCAGGCTTCAAGGCACAACATAACCACTAACTGATGGCAAGGGATTAAGGAGAAACTTACCTTGTGGTCAGGTTATTCTGTAATTGTCCAGTACGGGGTTTCTTGCACCTTTCTTTGAAGTATCAGAGAGTGGCAACTGTTGAGGAGAGAAGACTGGATTAGGAGGGCTGCTGGGCTGATCTGATACAGCAACTGCTGTGCTCTTCAGGGAGCTGTGAGAGTCACTTCAGAAATGGAGTGGCAAAGAGGACAAGATATTAGAGGTAGCATCAGCACTCATACTTCATACGCAGACCTCACTTCTCCTGTGCTGTAAATTTCACGCCCACAGTATAGATTTCCCCATGAAGGTTTTTGCCAAAATGTGCACTGTTTAATTGGTTTATTAATCTCTATAAACAGAGTCAGGTCTCTTTTCCCCAAAAAAACCTCTTTTGACTTGGCTAATTTATTGCTTGCAGGAGACCTATATACTGTACTGAAACCCTGACTCTGTTTCAAGACACAATGACTCTAAGACTTGATCTTGAGCAAGACAGTGTCTAATCTCTTGTATATTGTATCTGCCTGCACTGGATTAAACCAGCTCCAGCTACAATACAGTAACTACTGAAGAGGAGAGTGCAGGCTAACTTACAGGATCACTATAAAATACCGATAGCTTGGCATGAGAAATGTCAGGATGACAAATCTTAATACACAGTTTCCTTTGAGTCAGTTACAGAATTCTACAGTATTACTTCATGCTGAGCTCTTTCATAGAGCAAACTTGTTGTCCTCTGGTCATGCAAGGGGAGTTTATGTTGCGTTTCTGTCTTGCTCTATCCCGACATTCCTTCCTGAATTCCTGTAATGTCTGGCCATGGCTTATCTAACTATTGCATCTCTGCTTGTGCTTGACACCAGGTCAAATAGCTTTGTAGTACCCTCACTCTATCCCACTAAGAATTCTGTGAACTTTGATGAAGTCTCCTAATCTCTCTTGTTGTCAGAAGAGCTACCGTCCCAATTTTGCCTAACGTTTTTTAAAATTAATTTGGCTCCCTCTATCGTCCCCATTATTTCTGTTGGACTGTGTTTCCTCTTATATTGTTCTTTTAATGCAAGGATGCTGAGAGCTTAATGTTGCTTCACTTTGCTAGATTCTTACACCATTCTTAAATCACTTTTTAAACTTTATTACTCAAGCACAAAAGTCTCTGCTCTCCCACTGCTTTTCAACAACAAGCAAAGACAGTACAATATGGCATTTCTTCTTCTTTGATAAATATCTCTGTTCACAAATCCGTGTGCTTGTCCCTTTCCAAGCCACCTTTGGTTAAGACATAACCAAAGTCATAACTAACCGTGGTCGTAACTAACAGAACCAAAGACTTTTCCGGCTAGAATACTTTCACAGTACTCTATATTCTTCCTCTCAATCATTTTTTTTTCTAGGCTACCATAAGATTTCACCTTCACTTCAGTATCCAATCCCAGCTGCTCACTGCCCTCCATACTTACACTTCTGCCCTATCTTCTGTGCTTTTTCTCTTCCTTTTTTCCCAGACTGGCTGTAAGTCGAGTGCTTGTACCATGTAGAACCTCACTAAGAAAGAACTCTGATGGACCAAATCAAACCTCATGTTTTTGTTGTTTGAGGTAATTTCTGGATTTCTGAGCACATTTTCTTAAGTAAAAATGCCAAAACTGGAGTGCCAAAAGCAAATAAAAATGTAGGAGTTGCAGGGACTGAACAGAATTGGTTCTATTTAGCTCAAACCAGGACAAACTGGAAAAATGAAGAGAGGAATGCTTTTGACTTTCTCTAGAAAGACCTGCAAGAGGTGCCTGACTCGGCAAAGCTTAAATGTAACATTAGGTTAATGACAGGCAGATCTCTTGCAGCCTCTGTCCGAAAGAGAGCAGATTACTCAGAGATACAGGTGACTTCCGCACCAGCTGAAGTGGTATTATCATTGATATCTCTTTTAAAAAACTCTTAACTTCCTTGCATTTCCACTTCATAGCTTTAAGCTAAAGCCACACTGACTAGGTTTCTATAAACTAGGTACAGGAGGACCCTTGTAAGGACTCAAATGCACGTGCAGAAGGACCAGCCAGACCTCAGAATCTCTTCTCACTGGAAGCACATTCTCAGAAGCCCGGACCTTTGAGAAGTTCAGGTTTTCCTAATTCAGGGGAAATAATTTAGGAATATATTAAACCCAACATGTCTTCAAAACAGAACTTTTACATTTTGCTATGTGAATTGCTCCAGTTCCCTTTTTCTAACATATCTGAATTTTATGGCTCCCTTATTTGTGTTGACCTCCCTCAATACTCTAGCACTAGCAAATCTCACTGCCTTTGCTTCTTTTTGCTCTTTGAGTTATGAAGTAGAAGACAGATGTGATTTAGCTTCCTCCTTTCACCCCAAGCCACTTCTATCTTCTAAGACTCTTTGTATTTTGAGCTATCTTCAAGTTCCTTATTCCATTTTCAAGGCCACTTAAGCAAAGAGATTTTGTGGTTTACATAACATGGTTGAAAAGCTTTCCTGAACAGAGCAAAGACTGGAGTACTTAGCATCCTTTCATCTGCCTTTCTGACTCAGACAACATGTCAAGCAAACTGAGGCACATATGGTAAAAGTGAGAGCAAAAGTTTTTCTGGGTAGTGGTGGGGCTAGGATCATGGGGGAGCTAGAGGGATCACAGATGAGGTGAGAAACTTTTCTTCCTGTAACTAAACCAGGAGATTCTAGAGAAGAAAGCCATGTTAGGTTTTGAAGATTACTTATTTTGAGCCACTAGTTGTGATTTTATGAGTAGGGACAGAATTGGCACACAAATGAAATAAGATGCGTGAAAGCCAACAGGAGTGGAACCACAGGGAAAGTCCTGTTTCGCTGACAGGAAAGTGCTGAAGGAGAGGAGAACATATTGAGAATAGAGGACATGGGTGTAGTCAAGAGACTGTGTAGGATGAGAGAGACACAAGTGAAGCAAGGAATAAGAGAAACTGGTAAACACTGTGAAAGTTGGTAAGTGGAGGAGTTTATACATCTGCTTCCTAATTAAGAGGGAGTATGGAAAAGTCCATAGGAACAAATACTTGAGGAGTGGCAGGAGCGGGAATGCTGCGAGAAAAAGCAGGGAGTGGCTGAAAGAGATGGTGAAGTCAGGGAGGGAGAAGCTGCTTACAGAAAAAGGAAGAAATGCATAGCGAAGGCCAGGTCAAGCAGGAGGCTGGGCTGGTGAGAGTGATGCTGCAGGGTTGGATAAGAAGGTGAGGAGGGTACAAAATGTGAGGTCTGAGCAGCCTAACAATGTGAAAATTTAAGCTATCAAGGGAAAAGATGAGGGATTCAGTAAAAAGGAGAGCCAGATGTTAAGGCAGAGAATGAATAGGAAAGAGATGGGTGGTCACAGACAACAGCTGCTGAGTGGGCGCACGAGAGACAGCAGGGTTTGCCTGGACAGTGCTGGAAAACCTACGAGATAGGAGTTGGAAACAGGAATAGCACAAGAAAAAAATGTCATTCTCACTTGGCACTGCACTGCAGGGAGCCAGCTCATACAAGGTCTGTTGCTGCAGTCAGGTGTATGGTATTGATACAGCTATGTTTCAACTTAAGCTTCAACATAAAAAGGCTGCAGATTTATCTGGAACACAAACATTTCTCTTTAGCTTTGAGTAATCAGGAGGTTTTCCATGATTCCTGCAGCCTGCATCACGCACAACATGGATTTGAGGCTCATCTGCTCAAGAACCCTTGCTTGTTCAGAATGTATCCCCCAACTTTTCACATGCAGACCAGAGCTGTTATGCCGTGAAATGTGCGATTACAAAAGAGCAGTGCAGTATTTGTTTTGTCTCCTGGATATACAGATTCAATGTGTTCAACGTACGAGTTAATGTGAAAGCAGTCATTCCTGTGAGCCTGACCTAGCATCTGAAAAACTGAATGATACTCTTTGTAATATCCCAGATACTTCCTCACAACACTATTTACAGCTGAAAAGTAGGAATAATTTCATGTTACTGAAGTGTAGGCACTCTTCTCATGAAGCATAACGGCAGTCACACACATCACCATTGGTTTAGGCAGAAAAATTAACATTATGCCAATCTTAACTTGCACTGACTCTCTTAGTCAAAAAACATTTACCTACTGGGAATTTGTCTAGCACTGATGTGCCAAAACATCCTCCATCATGGCTCCTCTCCTGTGTGCTTCACCGGACTACATATAAAACCAACAGATCTAAGCCTTAGGTCTCAACAGATTTTCTGCTCTTAGTCCACTGGGGCTGAAAACCACAGATTGTAACTTGATGTTTCGTTCCCTAGAAAGGCAATCAACAGGTGAACGATAACTTGTGGTGATGGTTTTAAAGCCAGGGAATCTGGATCTTTCCAGATCTTCCCCAAAGAATAGCACTGAGAGGGGCCCACCGTGTACGCGTTTGTTTGTGGTCAGTCATGCTCACAGCTGCTGCTAAGCACTGGCCCGTACATCTGGCAGAGAGACGGGTCAGACGCGGGCTGGCTTGAATGACTGCAAAACAAGTCGAGGAGCTAGCGATCTGCCCTGCAAACCTCGGCGGGAAGCAGAGCGGAGAGACACACAAACCCAAACCCTTTCATGTCTCTCCAGATCTGTTGCCTCTACTTCTGCCGTCCGTAGCTTTTCCATAGGCAGCAGTGCTACAGCATAAACAAAGAGATATTTTAATTGTTTCCAGACCAGCGGTTAGCAATGGTGCTGATATGCGTAGTGGAAGCTCCAGTACTGGTTCTTATAGACTGCCTCCGAACACCCGGTGAGAGGTTCATTGGGATTTGCCCCCGCAGCCTGAGCTCGTTCAGCTCAGGTGCAGTGTGCTGTGGAGGCAAGGCACTCACAGGGCAAGAAAACAGCCCCAGACCAAATGCAGGTGATGCTTCACAGCAGAGCAGTTCTCCATGCGTAGAGGAGCTCCCCATCAGTCTCTCCAGGAGAGAAAAACTACATTCCTAGAGGGGAATTAAAAGAACATTTTTCTAACAACCCATAACAATTTGGTTCTCTGTTCAACACCTTCTTAGATGGGGATTAGAGGTATCAAAGCAGCTCTGGCAGCGCGACTGAAATTTCCTTTGTTGTAACCAGCCTTCTGTAGTCTGGACCTAAAGATGTCACATGAGGGGAAGCTTGATTCCTTGTCTAAAGCCACTGATCTCATGCAGCTGCAGGAGGCTTTGCTGGGTACCCACCTGTGCAGAGCAAGAAGGTTCCTATTCAGAACTGGTGCCAAAGCTGTGCTCCCCATGGAGGTTTCTGGGCCAGATCTGGTGTTGATGTAAACCACTAAGTCCATACAAATTAAAAAATGGGATGATTGCATGCAAACCGATTGCTGCAGCTGTGGTGGGGGTTGGAAAGGCAAGACCTGGGATAATTTAAGCTAACACAGTCCTTTGCAACACTCATTTGACACCCACTTGTTAGTTGCTTTTCCTGCTATTCTGCTTCTGTGGTGAGTACAGCTCCCGAAAGCTAACTTATTGCGACTCCAGCGGCACTCATTTTCAACCTCACTGATACCACCGCTTGCGGCTGCTCCATTTGGCTAAAGAGATATTCAAATCCCATTCCTTCCACAGCAGTCAACAGAAATGAAAAGTAATTAATTTCTAAATCCCGGTAAGAAAGGGATACTTGGTTACACTGACGCGTGGGTCTAGAAATAAGGCAGAGCCCCACAGAGGGCGAAGCAGCTGTCCAGACATTAGCAGAACGGAGTTTTGGTTCCAGCTCTTTTAGCTGAATTGCTCTGTGCCTTTGAGAAAATCAATTCATGTATATTTTCCTCATCTATAAAATGGAATCGGTCATATTTAGATACCTCAGGGAAGTTGCGAGGCTTAATTAGTTAATTCCAGTGCCTTGTCAGCTCTCATTACCGTGGTATCTCATTGTTTATTGCTTTGAAATTGTAAAGTGCTACTCACATGCTAAATGTTATTATTCTAGGTGAGATGGAGAGACTTAATGCAGTTTCTCTGTAAATTCCAAAGGCAAGGAATTGACATTCCTGGTAGTGCCTTCAGTATGAATTCTGGCTTACTTGGAGAAAAGTTTCACTGACATATAGCAATATTTATTTACAGATCCCTAATGTATCTGCTCTTGAACCAGTTTAAGCTGCACTTCTACTAGTTTACTTAATTCATTATGTATAATTAAACTTACCCAGCATAAACACCATTTAAACTAGTTTAGATGCCTCTTTGGTTTCAGTGCAAGGAAATCAGCTAGAATCACTTCCTCTGGCATAAATAATCCGGGCAGGTCTCAATCAGAACAAGGTCCATGAAAGATTTTCGAAACCTGTTTGGATGTCAAGTCACTCAGAAAAAAGTGATTGTGGGCAGTCTGAAGTGAGCGATGGTTGGCAGATTCATGGAGTGACAGGATTTTAAGTGCAAGGTTTTTAAGTTCCTCAAAAGGAAAGAGCTAGTGACTAACCCTCAGACCTTTCCCAGAACAGTCTTGCTTGTAACTCGGGAGTTTTAAGATACTCAGCTTCTTCTGTCAACTGGTTAAGGGAAAACTTGACTCTTCACAGGAGCGCAGTCTTGACCTTTGGGGCTGTTTCCATTAGTGCCAAATGTGCTTTAGAACAGACCTGAGATTCTGGCAGTGGGGCCAAGGAGCTGCCTTCACCCCTTCTTACTCCAGTCTCTCCAGCAGCTGTGCCTAGTGAGGGGTGGGGGGGGTGCCTGGCCAGCCAAGGGGTCACCACGAGGAAAAGACAGGCTGCTCTTCCTACTGCATTCCCACAGGGGCTGGGAAATGGTTTTACACTTTGCGTTTTGCAGACACCATCTTCGGTCTTCCGAGGCCCCACCAGCACGTTCCTGTACCTTAGCCGGGCACCCAGACCACAAATGGTCCTCCCCAGGGTCTGAGTGCCACATTATGAATGAGCAGTACTTGTAGCGATGCAGGGTGGTGGTGCCTGCTTGAACCCTCTGATTCTCCCTTCCTCTCCACTTACTGCTTTGCACATGCATCTAATAATAAATCCAGGAAGCTTGGGGCACTGGTATGGTTTTGCATGTGCTTGTGCAAAGTTTTGGCTCCAATTGTCACAAAAATCAACATTCTGGAGCTGCCCAAAGGATTGCTTCCTGGATATGATTCTCATGTCAGTGGTCTTCTTCCTAGGAAATAATTGTCTGCCAGGAAGTAGCCCTGCCTGGCTGATGGAGCCCTTGTGTCCTCCATGGCAACTCTACTGTTCAGATGCTTTCAAAGGTGAGGACTTAGGCCATGTATTTAAGACAGGCCACACAATGACAGCAGCTGGTCACCTCTCTTGGTCAATGGTCCAGTTTAAACAGGCATTGTAGAAGTGGGAAGAAAAGACCTGTTCGTGCCATTAGGGACACTGTCATCCATTGACTCCTCCAGCTGGTTTTCATGTACTATCTCTCATCAAACAGTTGAGGCTCAGCCTCAGGGTTTCCCATGCTAATAGGATGTCAATACAAGTTGCTAGCACTCCTTACAGTCAGGCATTAGGTAGGAGGAATGACGGAGGCTCCTGAACACAGATCTGATAAATGGATCACAGTCTTGGCCAGAGGAACCTTCAGGCTTTGGTTTCCAGTGCCCCAAACAGTTCTGCCAATGCCCCTCTGCTTTCCCCTGAATTTAAGATAAGGATCTTGCCTGAACCAGCCTGGCTGTGGTGGAGTTGTTCCTTGCATAGAAGTACCTGAACTGTTATAAAACTACAATTCGATGAAAATACAAGTAAATACGTAGTGAAGAAAGGCCTGAATTGGCAGGGAGAAGGGCTGGCTGATCTATTCTTTCTTCTGCACTTAATATCTTTCAAGATTTCAGTTTCCCACATCCAGCTTTCCTGGTTCACCGTCATGTCTAAGCCTCATTTTCCTGCTAAAAAAAAATTATGCTCACAGCTCTGTCTGTCCACCTCAGCCCCCAGGATGCCATCTGCCCTGTTAGACCACGGCATCAAAAAAATCAACTGCTCGAAGTTAATGCCATATGTAATCACCTAGATGAACAGTCTGATTTGCAAAAGCGCTCATCCTAACGGTTATCTGAATGGCCATCTTGCCCTTGCCTGTTCCCAGGGGCCACTCCCAGTGACAGGCAGACAAAATGGGATAACTTTGCTGGCAGCTGTAGGGGTGACCACACTTTATGCTATGGGTGAGGGCAGAATCTGCCCCCGAGCCCCAAAAGGCAGCAGCAAGGCTTTGATTTATACATCTAGACAAAGCCCCACAGGGAACTGCTGTATGGAAATAAAAGACATTATGCTTTACAATTAGAGAGGGAAAAAGGCTTGGGGGTTAAAATATGAGGTGGTCAAGCTATTAACCTTCTCATTTAGAAGCAATGGTCACTAAATTATGGGGCATGTCTCCTTCCTCCTCCTCCAAGGAATGAGCCTTTGAAGATGATACTAGTCTGTTATGTGAACAAGCAATAAAGCATAATTAATCCTGCTCTGAAAATATGATCAAATACCAGCAGTGAGTCACAGCTGAGCCCAAGGGGGTTAAGGAACTTAAATCAGAAGCCAGCATATCAGGCAAATAGCAAATCCTCCCACTGCCTCCTGTCACCCTGAACACCCAGCTAAAGCTGTCCCCGTGGGTGACAGGAAGTGTGCTACTGGATTCTGTGGGGAAAAAGTTTGGTTTGTGTGAGCTCTTCTCAGGTGGGCTGGCTCTATATGGGAAGACCAGGAGAGTATGAGAGGGGCATCCAGAAGCAGCAGTCTTCCCTCTGGTTCCCCGCTGAGCTAAGTGCAGCATGGTGCTAGGGGTCAGGTGTGTGTTTGCGATGGGAAGGGGGACGGAGTTTCCAGAGATCCTATTTTTTAAGACTTAATATTATATATTGGTGGTTAGAAAATCCCCTGGCAGTGTTTGGGCACATGTGCTCTGAACACATCACAACCTAAGCAATTGCATTTTGCTGATCTTAAAGCAATTCCAGACAGCTTCAGCTGAAGATAAAATTAATCTTCACCCTTCCTTGTGAAACATGCCCTGCTGTGCACGGTCTATGCTGAAGGCAACTGGACTGCTGGGAGGACATAAAATGGCTTGTTAGTATGTACTGTGTAGATGTTTCAGGGTGGAACATGTTTTGTATGTTTGATCAGCAGTCAGAATGGACAGGAGAGTCTCCAGAGACAAGGTGGGTCCTGCAAGCCCCCAGTCAGGGAATTGGCTCTGATGTTCTGAGACGTGCATGTGGGGCAGATCACCTTACCCCGGCCCACTTGGCTTCCAGTGCCTGCTCTTCCCCAAATGCACTGCTTGGGCACATGTATTCTCTGCGAAGAAATTAGATGAGAGAAAAACTTCGGCAGTGTGAGGGAGACATGGAAAAGAAGCACCTTCTTACTCGCCACAGCCAGGAGATTTATGGTGCGCAGTTCACACGCCACAAGATTGTGCCCATCCTGCTGCTCCTCTGGGTGAGACTCTACAAAAAGCAGAGAAACAAAAGCCAGCCTTCTTTTTGCACAGTATCGTCTGTCAAGAAGCATTGCCTAGCTGCCAGCCACACTTCATGTTTAAGGCCGCTGCTCTTTGACATGGGGGCTGTGAAGAGGAGCTGGGCAGGTGTTTTTTAGGTGCACATGTTGAGCCATACCCCAGTCAGTAACCTCAGGCATTTCCTGCCAAGTGCCTGCGTGCGTTCAGAGTGAGGTAGGATGGGGAGAGCATCTTCGAGCCAGCATGTGAAGAGGCAGCAGCGTAGGCTTCAGCACAAACTGGACAAGCCCACTTGAGTACGAATTTGGTTTATCAGTGACAAATATGCTCACTCCTGTTATTACTTGGCTGGCAAGCTGGCATTGAGTTTGAGTGTGCCTGCCCTTGCCAGAGTCACTCTCATTTGACTGTGTAGGCACACCTGACATCAGTGGTCTCCAGTCTTTGCTGGCCTAAGGGCACAAGAAGCAATTTACTGCAGCCAACACTGTGCTTTACTGGCTTTGTTGGAAGCAGGAACAATGCCAAAGGAGGATAAAGAATTGCTCATTGCAAACACCCAAAGAGCTGTTTTTTTGTGGGACCTATCCCACTAGCTTTTTGGTTGGACTGGCAACATGCAATCTTTGGGCATTGTCTAATTTAATCTTCTAAGCAGTCACTGCATCTCGCAGGAGTGAGCCCTCTTCCCAGCTCCTCACCTCCTCAGGTCCATTGGCATATAACATTCAGCTTTAGCTTGTGCTCTTTCATTAGCCGTGTGGCCACTGCTTCCAGGTTGCCCATGAACTCTAGGCTGAGGCAAGCACCTAAATAATTTCTGTTTCTGTGCACCCAGTTTTCTAAGACCTTAGAAAGGGGCCCTGCAAAAGCACACCATTTCCTGGGGAGTCTCTTCACTTAGAGAGGCAAAACTTCACTATTTTTGCTTTTCTTTCCCTCCCCTCTCTTTCTGATGTAAATAGAGTCTTTAAATACCCTTCACAACTCTACCCTCATCTTTCCACAGCAAGTGCTTTTCTCATCCGATTTTTCTTTCCCATGAGAGAAGGGTACCATTGTTTTGAAGCAGCATCATAGGAATCAAATTGAAAGCTAAAACAGTCAAAAATTCATTTAGCAAAACATTCGGATACCATTACAACAGTAATATTAAATATATACCAAACTGACAGTCAAAATTCCCCTGTAGTGTTCCCAACCCCAACTTTGAAGACTGTGCTGGGGAAGATTAACAAACAGAAATAAAAGTAAAGATGACTTGAAATAAAAAAGAAACCAGCCAAACTGATTCCTTTGATCCAGATGAGAAAAAATACAGGAGGGAAAGAACTAGCATAAATAGTAACCCATTTTCTTTATGCTATCATTTTTAGTATTCCAAACTGCTGTTACTACAAGTGAACACTATGCCTCCAGATCATCTGTGAAATGAAGATGTTAACATATAGTTGTAGCTATATGCAATTTTTTTAACAGTCTTTGTTAGATGTCCTTAGATGCTGTAGGTGGAAGACTATAGAGGGAGGCAACAAGTGCTGTAATGAGCTGCCAGATATGATTGTTACAAGATCTGCTTAGCTGTGTGCTACAGGCTCCGTATGCTAATAGCCATGCTTTGGCTTTATTGCCTGTGTTGATAGCCTATGTGGTTAGGATAGGCAAGAAATACCTAGTATTATTAATGTGAGCAGGCCTGTGTGCGCACGAGCACGTAGCTGTATATGTGCATGTGTAGCCTATATAGACTACCCTTTTTTAACATTTCTGCTTAGGAAATTGCATGGAAATCTCAAAGCTGCTGAGCGAGAAGCTATGTAGCAGCTCAAGCCAACCATTTGGCACTTCATCGGAAGCTGCTGGCTGTATGCAGAAGGCCACTAGGTAGCTCAGGTCAATGGCTGTCAGCCTATTACACCTATTCCTGATATCTCCATGTCGGTAGTCAATGCCTAATGAGAAATGGTCCTCAGCAAAACAGGTCTGTGAGCAGTAACTGGAGAGTGACTTGAAGTCACCGGTCACTTGCCAATTTAGTGGCTCGCTGCTGTACTATCATTTGTGTAGCCTGTCCTGGGGAACTCAGGGGAGTCTCCTTAATGGTTCTGCTCTGGTTGCAAAGGACAGGCAAGAGACAGGACACTGTATTTTTGATACACCCAATGTAATTCCAATCGTGGGAGGGGTATCTTTCATGTGAGGCTTCACCACTGGCCCTCTCTGCCCCAAATTTTCTCCCACCTGTGGGGTGGGAGACACAAAGGAAAGCAGAACTTCTCTGCAGTCCCAAGATTTGGTCAGAGCCTTGAAGTACTGTAAGCACTCTCCATCCTTTTCTGCTGCTGGCTGCTGTAGCTGCTATGCCCCATGCTGTTTCTTTGTACCAGAGTGAGAAGGACAGAGGCATGTTTTCTTTTCAGCACTTACTGCTGCTCAGTGTTCTTCACCACCTCCTGTCTGCAGGCAGAGCAGTTGCTCCTGTTCCTCTCATCCTTTCCCAGACAGATGGCTTCTATGGTTTAGCACCAATTTCCTAAAAAAGAAATAAATACAAAATAATGAACTTTACTGAACAAGGAACCACACATTTATTTCTATACTCCGACTTTCTCCTCCTGCCCATTTTGGGTGAATCCAGTGTATAAGTGCCTTTACATAAAGACTACAAACAGCCTGAGGCAGTGATTGATTTATCCCACATGTATGCGTTGTACCCAGCACCCTGGACTCTAGACTGGGGCCTGATGCACTACCACAGCTGAAGAAAAATATCTAATATGAGAAGCCTAGACATAGAAGGAGAGAAATACCTGTAGGAAAGCACAGGGAATAGTTTTGGTGCTTACTTGCACTTTGTGCCCTAACTTGAACAAAGAACACATCTAAATTTTTATTTTTTTTAAATTAACCTGGCAGCTGGCTTTGCTTAGCTCTCTGAAGTTATGGCTATGAAACATCAGATCAGTGCCAAGCTGAGCTCTGTCACTGTAGTCATACCCATTGTGCCAGAGCCTCCCCCTATTCTCACACAGATATGTTCCAGGAGATGCTACCAGCAAAATGCTCATGGAACAAAACCAGCTAAAACTGCAATGCTGTGCTTTGTAGTGCTGCACCAAACCACTCCCCCTCCCAAAGTTCTCCTCCAAATCTGCAGCTAACAGCAGCTCACAGTGAGATCAGAATCTGCGGATGAGCAGGAGAAGCACTGTCAACATACCCAGCCTTCCTACACCAAGATCCTTCCTGGCACCAAAATCCATCTCAGGAAACTCACTACCCAAAGGCACCCTGCTCCAGGGCCAGGCTCTACCTGGAGCCCTGCTGCTAGAACAGACAACCCCAGGGAATGAATATGCCTCTTGCCTATTTATTCCGGAGCCATGTGGGGATTAATGCTCCTCTTTCCCAGTTGCAAAGCGACCCAGGTGGGGCTAATGAGTGCTTGCCTTGCTTAGCTAATTAGAGACACTCGGAGCAGCAGACTGCAGTTCTAGGCGTGAGGCACTTGCAGAGGGAATATAGCGTGTGTGGGTTTTATTTCCAGTGCTTTTTGTGTGGGGTGTGTGTGTGTGTCAAAAACCTCTGGCACAGCACAGATGGGAAAGAGCAGTGAGATGAGGCTCCATAGCACCCTTCTCACCCTTCCTCTTCTAATCTGCATTATTCTGGTGTTTCGAGACAAGGCAGGAGCAAAAGATAAGGAAGGCTGGACCATTTGTTCCTCTTCAAAGACAGATTGTCAGTTTCTGATCCAAATTAGCAGAGTCCTTTGGAGTCCAGCCTAAATCTCTCCAATTCCAAGACTAACCACTCTTACACCACCCATCATCTCTACAGGGTGTGGCCAAGTGTTGCCAGTGGCACCTGCAGCCTGGCCATTGGCAGCCCTTGCTGAAGCCTGTCTCTGACCAGAGGCATGTGAAGCTTACGCTTTGCATGGGACACTTATGGACCTCAGAGTGCCCTGCAGGCTGGTCAGAGAGGGCTTCACCCACCCTCACTGTGATGCAGCTTCCCCATGAGCTGGGCTGCCCAGGAGAGATTTCCCTCTCAGAAATGGTGGGAGCGAAACCCTCATATGGCTCATTTGCACACCTCAGGGGTTGTCCTGCCAGGTTGCAAGACCCCAGACAGACAGTGTGCACTGAAAAACGCTGCTGCTGCCTGCCACTCCCACCCGTGAGCTACAGTGCAGGCCCAGCCAAGGGGCTCCAGTCCCGTCAGACAGCAGGACCGGGCTCTGCAGGGCCAAGGCTGACGCCTGCTGCAGGCCGCCCCCACCACCTCGCCATCCCATGTCCAGTCCAGGCTCCCCCTGCCATGAAAGTTTTGGGGTATGGGAGCCTGGTGTAAGGAGTGACGCTTGTCCCACGGAGCTCAGCTTCGCTTGACAGGAAGGTCATGGCCATCGCACCGGTGACAGCAGGCTGGCCAGCACATGACAGCTCAGAGGGATCTGGATTATGTTACATCCCCTCCATCATAACACACGCAAAGCAGGCCCTTAGCTGCTGATGAGCCTATCCCGCATGCACAGGCTTGATCTCACAAAGTTGTGGTCTGAGCTCTCTTTTCCCTGCCTGCCCAGCCCTTTACATACAAATTGCAGAAAAAAAACAGCTGCTGCTGAAAGGTGATTATTTTTCCTCTCACTCATGCAAGCTGCATTTCCCTTGCCTCTTTCCAGTTGTTATTTAGTTCCCTTCATGTTGTTTTCCCTTGGCTTTTCCTTTGTTTCTGTCCTAGGGAAGCAGCACATCATTATGTCTGGTCTTTCTCTAGAGCTCTCCTAGCCGAGGTCATTACTTAGCTTGTGAGATCCAGCGAGGTTGCTGTTTGTATGGCTGTGAGACCTATGAAAAAGCAGCTAATCAATTCAGAAAATCATCTGGGTGGTAACCCCACTGTCAGCTTATTTTCTTCCCTTCCACTTAGACATCAAACTGGCTGAAGAGGGCTCTGGGGAACTAGGCAGGCGCTGAGAGCTGCTCCTCTGCAGACACATCTGTGTCTTTCATCAGCAGGGCTCAGGGAATACCACTAACTGGAGAGGGGAAAATCTCTTTGGAGCTGAGAGGCTTGCAGTGTCTGTCCTCTCGTTCTGAAGAGACCCTACCCAGTGGGGAAGCGATCGTTTGAAAAGTGGCTAATGCACTAACATTGTTTGGCAGAAACCATCACATTACAGGCGGAGCTGGGGGAGGATGGGGACAAAACACACAGCAAGGAGGGCGGCATTAGGACAGCCTCATGTCTGTGAGCAGAGCCTGATTGCCAAAATAGCTTGCAATGGCTAAGCGGGGCAGCAATTGGTAGTAACACATGCAAATGGTGAAATGAACTTACTGATTGTTGCACTTTTCTTTCACCCGCCCTTCTTCTGGTTTGTCTTTGAGGGCTACACCAGAACAGTGCACAGTCAGAGATGCAAAACCTTTGCCACTGCCAGTTTTAATAATTACAAGTATAGATGCACAGCGCTTCGTACGCTGGGACTCGGTGGTGTCACAGCTCATTCACAGAAGAAAAGTCACATCTGAAAGGCATTCTCTGGCAGACCAGCTAGCCCTTTGAAGGGTGGGGGTGGATGTGCGTGCATGTGTCCTACTCGTGGATTTGGCCAGCAGTCTGGAAAATGTCAAGGTTAGGAAAGGCTGAGCTTCATTTGCTTTTCACAGATCTGGGTAATGAATTTTTCATTTTAAAGTATTGTTCTAGCTTGAAAAGCGAGTCTGTAGCACTGGCATCACGGGGTTCCACATCTGTCTCTCAGTTGCTCCGGACCACGTTTGCCCAATTTACTAAACAGGGAATTTTTAATGTTTTGCAACCCCGCAAACTACACAGGAGGCCCAAGGCTTTAGAGGGGTTTTCCTCTTCAGATGCCTTTATTGATGTGGCAGATTTTGCTCACTAACCCTTAATATTAATCTCCTAATCGATAACCCATGCTTTTGCAAGGAGACCAGGAAAAAACAAGGTTCAGGAAGGGGAAAAGCATCAAGAACTTACTTTTGTCACTAGATAGAGTACTTTTAATTCTGAATGCAAATGGGAAGCAGAAATCCACAGCAAAAACAAAGGCATTTTCCTCTCCAGCCAGGGTTCAGTCAAAGTCCTTTTTTCCACCCTCCTTTGTGGTAATGGCTTGATAAAACTCCATAAAATTATGAATGACTTGAAAAGACTGACTGAGATCTCATCTCCCTGTTTTATTGTGTGAAATCCAGAGATATTCAATTACATCAGAAATCATATCAGGACTATTAAAGGCAATATCTTTTCACACTGTTCACATCTTACCTGTAGAATTTGCTTCTGCCTCAACAATAGAGCCCAAGGGTCTTAGCAGGAGCCAGAGAAGAGTTCAGCAGGTCTCAAACACTTTTACAGGTGATATTAAAAGCTATAATTAAAGCAACAAAAAGCTTCTAGTGATGTAAGCCCTGCTTACCAAAGCTGAAATCAATCTTCTTCTGTGGAGTCTGGGAAATGTTTCATCAGTAGGGATGCTGTCCTGCGTGGAGGTTTTTGTATCCCTGCCTGTGATACTGACCCCTTGCAAGAGAGTGCTATAACAGAGGAAGAGTTAGTCTGATCCAACAGAAGCCAGTTCCTGTGTTTCTGCTTTAAATGTCAAGTACTGAAAATGCCCACCGTAAGCCTGAACAGTCGTGAGGGCAATGCAAGTTTAGAGGGGTGGCTCAAGGATGATGGTCCAGTAAAGGCTTGTGCTAGGGGCTTGTGAAAAGGTACAAAAAGTCTTTTGCTTTAAACAAATGTGTTGGAGCAGTGAGTTCCACCGCTTAACTACCTGCTCAGGTGGGAAACAAACAAGCAAACTTCCTTTTTATCAGATATGTTTCTCTACTATCTGCTCAAGTGGGAAGCAAACAAAGAAATTTTCTTTTTATCAGATCTATTTCTCCCAGAAATTGTTCTCCCTGGCTATCCTGCAGCATTGGCATCTCCAAAGTGAACATTCCTAAATTTTTTCTCTCTGTAAGTGTTTTACTCATTTTAAGCATCCCTGAAGGGTGCCCACACCACGCCAGCAGTGTGCACGTACCAGCTGCAGTCTCTGAAGTGCTGCTGGCAGCCAGAGCATGACTCCCTCATGTCACTGCCTGCTGTGAGCTATAACAGAGACCAAGGACTTAGAGCAGCCAAAAAAAGGACATGCCTTGATCATATGAGAACAATGACAGTTAAATCGTCATATCCACACACTCAGTGCTGTTCACACACCTGATGCGAGCAGGTCGTGAAAAACAGTGAGCATCCCCAAGGGCGGACAGAAGACCAAGGCATCCCATTTGTCCCTGTGCCTTTCCCCTGCCCGTTGCCGCCTGCCCTGCCTGGCTGTGTGGGAAGAAGGCATACATGGGGGCATGGGGCTGACTTGACCACCCTGCCTCAGCCAGGCATATTTATAGTTTCTTCCCAAGGTGCCCACTGATTTCCCAGCCGCTGCGTGCTGCTTGATCAGCCCCGTGGTCGCTGTGGGGACTGGGAGCCCTGTGGGAGGAGGGTGCAGCCAAAGGGGCAAAGCACCGCAGATGCCCGGGGTGGCCGCATATGAAATTTGAAGGGGGGGAAATGGAGGTGGGGAGCAGGTGGCGCAGTGCTGAGCTGCTCAGCTGTTGTGTGGCTGGAGAGAGACGGACGCAGCTGGGTGAGGGAAGGAAAGAGCTTGAGGTCTGGCAGTCGTTCTGCTTTACAGGTCTGTAGCCAGCAGAGAAGAAGCAGAGAGCGATCCAACCGGGATGCAGGGCCCTGGGTGCTTATGATCCCATGAGGGGCTGTGCCATGAAGCACCCTTGCAGGGGCACGGCGTGCACTCACGGGGTTCGTGACAGCCTCACCTCGAGGTCCGTGCTGCTTTGTACCCAGGCGAGTACCCTGTCAGCAGCCCCTGCTGCATGCCAGCAGGGGCCTTGGCAGCGCTCTCTGGGGCATACATTTATATCTGCTCATGCAAATAACCTGGAAGTGTCCCCCAGAGTGGGACAGCTGGTCCCCAGCAGCGTTTTTGGGAGCATTCTTTATGTGCCCACGTAAATACCCTGGCAATCTCTTTTGGGGCTAGCCAGCAGGGGCCCTGGCAGAGGCCAGGAGGCAGCATCTTAATGGCTGAAGCCATGCCAGCTGAAGCTTTCCAACAGCAAAGCTTTCTTCTGGCCCAAACAAAGAGCTGATGTGGCTAGTGTTATTGATCTACTTCATGCCTTTCTGCTTTTAACGTGGCAGGAAAAGACCAAGAGGAGTTTTAATTTATCCAAATGGTTTTAGACAAGGTTAATACAACTCATTGATAAGTGCCACTTTTTATTAAGTTTTAATTACAATGTCATTTCAACACGCTGGGCATGTCCTGCCTCTAGTGTAGCCAGTGGGGTTTTTGTTTAAGGTGTGCCTTCTTGAGCTTCGGTGATTAATTTCCATTGCAGATCTAGGAGCTGACAGGCTGCAGGAGAGCCCAACTGCCTCAGCAAATTCCCCTTGGCCCTAGTCTCCATGCTGGCAATTACAGCTTTACGTCAGCGCTGCGATCGGTGATGCACACTGGGCTGGAATGGCAGCAGGAGGAGGTGAGCTGGCAGTGTCAGAGACATTAAGATATCCATGGACTAAATGCAGTTGTTGGATCTTCTTCTTCATGCTAATGGAGACAGTCCCTTCCCACAAGCTGCAGCCTGGCTGTGTCTCAGTGCCTGTGGCACAGCCCTCTGTATGCTTTATTAAGCTTGACTGCTTGTCCTGCAGCAGGGCCTCACCAGGGCAGAAGCTGGATGCAGAGTTTAAACCAAAATCTTTGAACCTATCACATTGCTGTCCCTCCTGCATCCCTACCCTGATACATCTTCATCTTGGTCCTAGAAAATCATCCAGAAAGGGTGCTGGTGGCTGTTAGCCTTCTCCTCTCCTCAGGGACTGGTGAGGATGGCATGAATGGTGATTGTTTCATCTTTCCTATCATCTCTCAGAAGTGGGTTCTGAACAACCAAGAGAGATGTAGATAGGCTCTAGTTCAGGTCCAACTCACAACAGTGTGAATAAACAGAAACTGCCAGAATCACTGGAGTCAGAATTTCAGCTTGGGTTATAGTTCACCCTCCTCAGACTCAAAACATGAATATTCTTCTAGCATAAGAAGGTGTGTATGTGCACATATTATGCCTGAGGCAAAGTTCTCTCCTGTGCACTGCACTGTTTTCTGTCCCCAGCACTTAGTCCCCACCTGGGCTACCTCACATCTGTGCTGTAGCCATGCCTGTGGCATGTACCCTGTTTATGTGGACCTTGGCCTGTGGACTTTAGTCCCTGACTTGACCTCAGGTCTGTCTTATCATCATGGACTCGCCCAGCAATTGCTGGACTCTTGGCTGAGCCTGGTTACCCGTCACCAGACCTGCTCTGCTCTTCCTGCTCAGGAATTGTGCCTTTGCCAGTGTGGCCACTGCCCCATGCCTGCCTTGCTGTTGCCCCCAACTTCAGGCTCACCTTCCCTCATGGAGCAGCTGGTCCTTGCTACTTTTTCACTGCTGACAACGCTGATTGATGCCTACATCCCTGACACTGCTCATGATTTTGCCTTGGCTGTCACCAGCAGAGTGAAACCATGCTGGGAAATAGAGTTGTCTGTCTGCAGAAGATATATCGATCAGGCAGAATATAAAGGAAGCAGCTCTCACGTATTGTAACGCAAAGCAGAAATGGGTAGCTTTCCTACATGTACGTGCCACATGCAAAAATCTCAATGTGTGCTAGAGCTATGAGGGCTGTCTCTCAAACTGAAGAGGGCCATAGGAACAGGGAATTTCAGGCAGATGGTCATAATGGCTCCCCAGAGCTCTAACATGTCACTCTGGAGGGGCGTACACTAGATGTTGAATGGGATCCCAGGGTAAGCCAGAGGGGCTGGTCCCTGCGCCCACGCTTCCTGCCATAGCTGATGGAGGATCTCACAGCAGCACATTCCCTGTCTTGTTGCACAGTGTATCACTCACACAGGAGCCATTCTCAGAGCTGAGAGTGAGGTTCAAGAGCCAAGGCCTGTTCCCCAGCGACTGGAAGAAAGTGAGCTTCAGCTATCTGTTCCCAGGGTGCACTGGCTGTATTCTCATGACTACCCAGAGACATGGGTGAGATGTTTGGCTTGAAGACCCTACAAGCCATATCCTTAAAGCCTCTGTTGGTGTCTCATTTTGTCAGATCTCTGATCTTATTGTGCAGCTTGTAGCTGAAGGGCTTGCAAAAGTGACGCTTTATTGTGTCCTTTGCGCCTTTCTTGTCACCTGGGTTGAGGTGGGTGTATTGAAGGCTTCTCTGCTTGCTCTGGTGATGCAGGTAGTGCTGTAGTGGCTCAGTGAAAGAGTATCTCTTGGGGCCATGCAGTGATTTGGGTGAAGGTAAGATTGCACCTGCAGGACAGAGTTGGGAGGTGCGAGGGCATAAGAGGCAAAGTGTTATGGACTGAGCTGAAATGCCTGTGAAGAACAGGATGAACAAGTCTCGGTATGCCAGAAATGCCCTGAGATTTTTCTGTAATGATCTCAAGTGGTTGGGCTCTGCTGTCGAGTGAGTAACCTGGGCAGGTGACTGTTGTTGTGATGAGCACCTTTCACCTTGCTTTAAGCTCTGTTGCTCAGGTGCTGCTACAGTTGATAGTGATATAAATTCCCATGGAGTGTCACCCTGCCTAAGAAGCTGGGTAAGGCTTGGGAGAAATGATGTTTTGCTGGCAGCGCTGCTAGTGCTAACTGGCTTGAAGCCAGTGTCTGCATTTGCGATTATGGTATATAGCGGTACCTGTAAAAGGAATGAGGGAGAAGCCTTGTTTTGACATCTCAAGGCTTTAATAAAGTTTGGAGGTTTGCCTGGGCAGGATGAAGCTTGGCTACAAGACAGACATTATCGGGCAGTTGAGTTTTAACTGAAATGCTCTTTGCCACCATTAATTTTGTAGGATAAATCCATTCTAAGTGCCAACTTGCTTGCCTGATGCACAGGAGGAAAAAATTGTACACTGAGGGGTGACATCTGAGCAGCTGAAGATTGGATGTAGCTGCTGGTGTGCTCCCCAGCCTTTGCTATCCTCTCTACCAAAGAATTTCTGGAGCCTTAGAGAGTTCCTGCTCCGGCAGGGGGATTGGACTAGATGATCTTTCGAGGTCCCTTCCAGTCCCTAACATTCTGTGATTCTGTGATTCTGTGATAAGATAGAGCCATACTTCTGGGATGCAGTGTAGTGTATGTGTCTTCTGGTGGGACTTCCATGGGAGCCCAGGGTGAGAAAGAGAAAGAAACCTTTGTGCTGTGCCACTGCAAGGCCTTGTGCTTCTTACTGAAGTCTATGTGATGGTGAAGCAACCTGCGTGATGTAGATACAGAGAAATAAATGGAGATCAAGTGAGATGAGGAGATGGTTGGTGTGGAGACGCAGTGTCCTGGCAGAGGTCACAGTGACGCTCACAGCTGTAGAGTGACCAGGGATGAACTCAAATCCTCTCTATCACTGCATGATGGACTTCTAGGGCAGAGGCGGAGGGCAGTGGTTTTACTTCGGGTTCTAGCTAGGGAAGTCTGGTGTGTGGAGCAGGAGGCTGGGAGACGAGGAAGTGTTTAGATTAAATATAACTTCTAGGAACAGGGATTTTGCCCTGCTTGTTCTGCTAGGGCCAACCACCT
This sequence comes from Apaloderma vittatum, assembly GCF_000703405.1. Classification (NCBI taxonomy): domain Eukaryota; kingdom Metazoa; phylum Chordata; class Aves; order Trogoniformes; family Trogonidae; genus Apaloderma; species Apaloderma vittatum. The sequence goes on from NW_009720396.1 coordinate 22,642, forward strand.
CAAAATTATGCTGATCTGTGGGAGCCACCACAGCCTGGTGGTGGATAGACACCACAGGTTAGGCAGGAAACCTTATGTGACTAATTCAAAAAGCAAGAAAATACTTCCCACAGTGGCACTGGGCTTCTTTCCTCCCTAAAGCCATTCCCTAGAGAGAGTGAGTCAAGCACTCCTGCTAATCCAGGGTGTTTCAGTTGCTTAGCTCGCTCTCATTTTTGCCCCTAGTAGGTAGGAGAGGGAGAGAATACAAGAATACAAATAATGAACTTGAGGCTCTGCTAATATTCTCTGGAAACCTTTGCACAGAAACCTTGGAGACAGCTTAGGACCAGCCGTGGGTGGCACTGAGCCTCTTTCTCAAATACCCACTGCTTTCAGCTCCTGCCCTGGGAGCCTTTGGTAGCCTTCTGTTTGCTCCCAAAGCAACAGCCGATACACACCGGCTCGGTTTATTTTGTCCTTCTTCTCCCCAGCCCTCCGCTGTGGAACAACCCTGAGTGGAGGGAAGGATTCTGAAGGAAACCATGCAGTTTGACTTACTTATTTGCAAGCTCAGCTCAGCAGCAGCGCAACGACAGCCTGGCATGCGTGCAGATTGCTGCTGGCCCCGCTTGTCTGAGAGTGAGTGCCGATGAAGCTGTTGGGCTCCCAGAGCTCTGAGCCCTGCTCTTGTAAGACAGATTTGAATCGTTGCAGGTGTGCTGAGAATAGCCCAAAGCACCTCGTCTCAGTCACTGATCAGAGGAATTCATGGCTATTATATTTGGGAGCCAGGCAATGATTGCAAATCCCAGAGCGATTCATCATTAACCTGGGAGTTTAGCACTTTCCCTGTCTCGCTCCGTCACCAGCTCCACTTCTTGTAGCATCTCGAGTGTCTTATTCATTTTAAATCATCCTATAGCCATGGATGTAGCTGAGGAGGAGAAGAAGGACAGATGCAGGGAGGCATAGTTGGGCAGCTAAGGGCACAGAAGGTTTCTGAAGGGGGATGGAGCACCCTGAGGGTGAGCAGAGCTCAGATGTAGGCTGGGGACCAACACTGCTGGCATGACTTACGGCAGACCTGTGTCCTCTGCACTGCAGGGCTCCCACTGACCTCCTTGCTTGTCTCATAAATGGCCCATATTTTTGCCTGGCTGGGCACAAAGAAGGTGTTGAAAAAAACCCCACAACACACCAACCTGTGCCTGGCCAGACCAAAGCACAGGTTATTTAGCAGGCCAGTGGGGAGGTTTTAATCATCTCAAACATCCTGGGCCAGTCTATTCTTAATAATAATTTATAGCACTTAGTACTTTCACATGTTCTAAGCATTTTGCAGGCATTAGCCAGGAGCTGGGAGGCTTGGACTGCTTTGGAGCAGGGACTGGCACTCCAGTCTCAACCCAGGCCATGCCTGCTCAGGTATAGCTTGTCCCACCTCACAGTTTTCCTCTCAAAACTGGAGCGTGTCTCTTGTGCAGACTTGCTAGCCATCTAGCCGCTGGCCTGGGGAGTGTGGCTGTTTCACCAGCAGATACAGTAAATAATCACCACTGTCAAGAAGAGCAGCTAGGTAGGGAATTGGTCCCATTTCACAAATGAAGCAGCTGACATTGAAAAGACAGATAACTGGTGGAGCTGGGAAATGTGTTCTTTGACTTTCTGTTCCGGGCCTTATGGTGATATTTCCAGAGCTTGTCTTAGACTTCAGATTGTTCAGAGAGGCTAAGAAGGTAAAAGACACCTCAACCCTCTATACTATGAGAAACGCTCCTTGGTTTGGATTTTGCGAAATGGGTTGCCTACACAGGAAACACAATCAGGTCTGCACCATCCCTAGGTCTGGCTTCTGCTGAATGTGTCATCACTGCAGCTTTTGCTATCGCATACTTGAGCTGCAAGGATAAAGCCCCTCTGGGGCTGGGATCTGCCGTGGCACATGGCAAGTTGATCCTCCATGCAGAGGCTGCAGCAGAAAGATGGACTTTGCAGGATCCTGTAAAGCACTGTGTGAGATGCTGAGCTGAAAGATGAAGTGAAAAGGGCATGACTGCAAGCCTGCTGCTGCTGTGCCTGGTGTCCTTCCCCCTTCCTGCACCCCACCGCTCGGGACTGTGTCTGTGCTGCCCTTTGTACTGCTGCTACAAGGGACTGAATGGTGGGAGCAGACACTCAGCTGTGGCAGCAGCAGGGAAGATGTAGGAGGGAGAGGTGCAGAAATGTGTGGGAGGAGATGGTAGCCATCACCTCCAAGAAGCTTGAGAGGTTTGAAAAAAACTGGTTCGCATGTGGAACTGAAACTGAACCAAGGGGAATTCACTGAGAGCGCTAAGTGATGGTCACCAGCTATTTAAAGCTTCACTTGCATCTTATGTGCAGCTGGGCATAAAGACAGGGTGTGCTTCCAGCTTGCACAGACATACATGTGACAGCTTTAAAACAGGGCTTTTGAACACTTGTAGGTATACTGGCAGCAGCCAAGAGGTCAGGGTGGGCTAGAAACCACACAAGAGACCAGGGAACAGTTGGGGCATTTGATGAGAGAGGAGGGCATGACTGGTGCCCTTATCAGCCCTAGCTAAACATCAAGTGAGACCAGAGCCAGGAAGTTTAAGATTATTTCAGGAGCCAGTCAAGACTGGGCAGGAACTGCAATCATGGTCTTGTAGACAGACATAGAGAGCTCTTACACAACCTCCAGACAGGCTACCCACTTCTCAGCAAGAATTCAAACTAGCAGAGAGATATGTTGGCATGGAAGTGATGCCTACGACATTCCTTGCTAGTCCTTTGTACAGGGCAAGTCTTCCTATACCATGCCTTGGTTCCCAGGGCAGTCTGAAACCAGAGCTGTGAATGCCTGCAGGCACCAGAACTCAGGTCCTCTCACAAATGGGGCTCCTGGCTGGTGACAACCATACCCTGGCTTAAGTTGTCCTCTTCTCCCTCCTTCCACCCTCCATGTCCAGTTTGACCCTGTCAAAAAGCAGCTGCAATCTCATTTCAGCAGTGCTGGCCCCCCTATGATTTTTGTTTCCAGAGCATGGACCACATTTTAATAGAGAGCAAAGCATCTCAAAACACCTTCTTATTTCCTAGCACAATCTTGCAACATCTGCACAGCACTCTCCTGGCAATGGCTGCAATTGCTTCCATGGAAAAGTCCCTTTAAAGAAGTGTTTTAGCACTGGAATTTTGCTTTGTTTTTCAAACTCAATTTGACAGGATGAACCAGCGCTGCAAATCTTGGAGGTCCTCTGGCAGGCATGTCCAAGCCCCCTGCCTGGCTCTGAGCCGCTATTTGAGGTCCTTCACAGAGTATTTTAACCCCTCTCAATGCTATTCCCTGGGAACCTGTCTCTAGCACCTGACTACTCACTACAGAGAGAGTTTTCTAACTGCCTAGCCTGATTTTGGTTTTATGGTCCTAACATCAGGCTTTACTACTCTGAGACAATTAGAGCAATTCCCTTCCTTTGCTTATATTGTTCCCTTGAAGATATCTGTAGGCAGAACGCTTGTCCCTGCTGATCCATCCCTTTTGTACTCCATGTGCTTCCCTCTGCGGTCTGCCCCTGATACCTCCCATCCTTGGGTTGCTTTCATCAACTAATAGTTGCTGCAGAGCATAGCTGGGTCATCTTTCTGCTGCTCTGGTCTCCTTTGGGAGCAGAATCATCTGAAGACTCAAGAAGAAAACCCTTCCTGCTGAGGAGTGGGCAAGGAGCTGCAGCCACCCTCCAGACATCCTGCCCTGGCTGGGGCATGGAGGGCATGAGAGAACCCTGGCTGATCCCTGAATAGATGCTGGGACTGATTTTGGTGACAGCAAAGGGTGAAGGGACCAGGAGAGAAGGAAAAGCTGGCAAGTGTCCAGCTGGGATATTAAGGGAGGGGCTTGTCCACCCCATTTTCAATCTGATGCAGTAGTGCCAGCTAATGAAATTTAACTTATTACTGACCAGATCCTACTTTCTCTGCCTTGAAAATGATCTTTGTGACTGCTGTGGGTTGTTTTCAATAGCTCTTGGCTTATAAGAGCTTTCTTTTTTTTATTAAAAAAATTAAAATCGTTAAAATGTTGATTAAATTAAATCACATGGACTTTGTTCTCCACTGGAAGCTGTTTAAGTAACATCTGTTTTAAATAACTTTAAAACTCACTCCATTCGACTGTGCAAAATAAAACAGTGAAATTACAGTATTTGTTGTGGTTGTTTTTTTTTTAATTCAGACCGTATCCACCTCCACCTGATTTACTCCCCAGGCACAAGCTTAGCCCTGCGTGCTGGGTTAGATTGTTGTCTGCCTGGTTCGCACAACAGGCAAAGACTAAGCAAAATAATTTAAAACTACTTTTACAAATTACTCTTTTCTCAGATAAAAAATCATTAGTAAGCAGAGTTTGCAGTGTTGTTGGATTAAACAGATGGTGCCCTGTGACAGATTAGATACCCAGGCTCACGTGTATTCCTGGAGCAGCCTGAGCAGGGCCCAAGTGTTTCTTCCAGGATATTTAAAAGCCATGTATGTATATCAGGGTACAGGGGAGGGCTGCACAGACAAGTCCCCCATCGCCTCGCTGGCAGTCAATGACGGGTTAAAGAGTCAAATCCGTGCCAGAGCTGGAGGGGTTCCCATAGGTGACCCTGCTGCTTTGGCCCCCCAGTTCCCGGCCCAGCTCCCTTCAGCTGCCTTCACTGGGTGCCTGTGTCCCTGCTTTCTCATAACCTCTCCTGCCTCCTCCTCCTCTTTATATATTCATGAAGCGGTAGGGACAGGAATAAATAAAAGCTGAGCAAGCCAGAGCGGCAGCACAGGAAGAGGAACTGTGCTCGCCGGCGAGTGCCTCGTTCTGCACCACCGGGACGGATTCTGCCTCTTTATCTTTGGTGGGACAGTGCCGGCTTGCAAGAGAGATAACTTCCCCACTCGCTCCAGTGGCAGCTGGATGAGCTCTGGATACAAGGAGCAGGAAAATTAACAGTAAGTGAGTTAGTCTCACTAGGGATAAGCTAGCACCTTTTAGGAGGTTTCTTTCTCAAAGTTCAGAGCCAGGCCTGAGGCGGGGCTACGTATACCCCCCACCTCTGTTCCCAGCAGTTTGTTCCCCCAGCACTCCTTTGTCTCCTGGGACTCGCTGACAGCTGGATGAGCTCTGGATACAAGGAGCAGGAAAATTAACAGTAAGTGAGTTAGTCTCACTAGGGATAAGCTAGCACCTTTTAGGAGGTTTCTTTCTCAAAGTTCAGAGCCAGGCCTGAGGCGGGGCTACGTATACCCCCCACCTCTGTTCCCAGCAGTTTGTTCCCCCAGCACTCCTTTGTCTCCTGGGACTCGCTGATGGGGCTGAGGGCATCCTGGTGGCCTCACGGGTGGAGGAGAGGCTGGAAGCAGAAGACACGTGCGCAAACAGGAACTTACTGTGTAATACATAGGGGACCGTTTCAAAATGTTGAGTCTTTCTCCAGCCTGCTTTGGTCTAGAGAGATTGCTGTGGGGGGTCACTAAAGCCTGGTGTTGAAGGATTATATTGCAGCTGTGCTTTTTTGGGAAGGGCAGAGTTCTCAGAGTTCACAAGTGCCTGTGGTCTCTTATGAGTCCCATGGTCTCCCTTCCGTTCTCTTTCTTCTGGGATTGCAAGGAAGAGACACCCCTCTGTCACTGCAGAGGAAGACCTGGGGTTTTCTGCCTGTAAATTAACCCCTCTGATAGCTGGAATATCCTAGAATGGTGCCACAAGCTCTTTTCTTACATGTAGGGATTCAAAATCTGATTCACTCAAGCAAAAATCAAAAGCACCTCAAGTCCTATGACCCCCTACTTCCCTCCCCGGGATGCCAGCAGCAGAGCCAGCACTTTGTCACCAGCACCCCTTGTTCTGAGGGGACTCCACCCCAGCTTGCAAGACAGAGTCCTGACCTCACCAGTCCCCAGTTACAGGGCTGGACATTTGCCATGTTGTCTTTGTGAAGTGCTGCCAGCCTGATCTGGGGAGCAGTATCTCCTCTCCATCCCTGCCCACAGTCTTGGTCTATGCATCAGCATCATGGGGACTGTGCAGATATATAGCCCTAAATACAGGGGACATTGGTACCAGGTGCTCCCCCCCTGTACTGAGCATCCCACTAACCTGCTGCTTCTGCAGGATGGGCCAACTGTTTGATATCCCTGTGGGACACTGCTAAGATGTTACTTTCTGACCTGTGCTAACGTTTCAATCTTCTCCCCTTTTCTAGGTGCAGCTCTAAGATGAAGCCTCCATCTGGGCAAGGCATAAGTCTGGCATACCTCCTTCTGAATTCAGCTTCCCTCTGCCTTCCCACCCCACTCTGGAAGGACCGGGACTCCCTAATGGAAGAGGAGAAAGCCCGTCACATGGGTGGCAATTTGGTGCTGAGTAGACAGGAACAGCAGCTCAGTACAAATCTTGTAAACCTCAAGAAGAAGGAGGTTGCAAGAGCCATAACTACAGGACAGTTTCCTCCAAGCATGCATTTCTTCCGGGCAAAAGGCCTCATTGATCAGAGCACGGTGTTCAGCATCGTAAAGCGCATGCCGAAAGGTAGGCTTGTCCTAAGGGTTGCTCATGTTATTTATCCTCTTCTCGCCTTTTGCTTTCTATGGCAGAGCTGGGACAAAATACAAGATGCAGCGGACAAGCTTACAGGAGCTGTAAATTGTGCTCACTGGGTTCCAGGAAGAGCCCTGCCTCTGAACTTGGGGACAGGGCAGGGGGAGAGAGGAAGAGGGGGATGGATTAGATGAATACATGTTTCCAGCAATTGTAGCGTTTGGTAAAACTTACAATATGGATCCTTCAGCCTTTCAAGTGTGGAGAAAGGGCAGAGGAAGCAAAGACAATAAGACATCAGACATCCATATTTGCTCAGCGTGTTCCAGCCAGGGCCTTTTTTTTTTTCCACATACACGTACCACAGAAATGCTACCAACCTTGCCTTAGCCCACATCTTAGCCAAAAATACTGTAGCCCTCAATGTCTTTCTGCAAGTAGCTCTGTAGCAGACCTGGAAGTCTACTGGAAAGTCTGGGGGGCACTAGAGGAGGAAAGTGCTACCTCCAACACAACAAGTTTATTTACTCACTGAATGCAAGTCAAAGCCTGTGTTGATGTGACCTACAGAATGTAATATAAAAATTACTGTATTCTCTCAGTCTTTCTTAATTCAGTTCTGGTCTGTGCACTTACAGGAGGTCTCTGCTTATATGGGCAGGTGTTTCTCCTCTTGTCTTTAGAGATGTTGGTTCTCCCCTGCTGCACAGGAATCTATGTGCTGATGGGCTGCCATGCCCTCTACCAAAAGGGTTTTCAGACTCTGCAGCATACATAGTTTTAAAGGCATTTTGACCATTTTAGGTTAGATAGCAGTATGAGACTAATACCTTCACTGCACCATCCTGTGCATCCTCCAATTAGCAGTTGGGACAAAGCAGTCTCTGAAAGCTCAGTACTGCAGATTGTGATGGAAATGGGAAAGAGGATATTTTTAGCCAAGGTGAAATGACCGGAGGTGTTGATGGACAGCCAGCTGAACTTGAACCAGCAGTGTACCCAGGTGAACAAGAAGGCCAAGACCATCCTGGCTTTTATCAAAAACAGTGTGTCCATCAGGAGTAGAGAAGTGATCATGCCAAGTTACAACTGACAGGACAAGAGGAAATGGCCTCAAGTTATGCCAGGGGATGTTTAGGTTAGAAATTAGGAAAAACTTCTTCACTGAAATGGCTATCCAGGACTGGAACAGGCTGCCCAGGGAAGTGGCTGAATCACCATCCTTGCATTTGTTTAAAATCCCTCTAAATATGATGCTCAGGGATGTGGTTTAGAAGTGGGCTTGGTAGAGTTGGATAATGGTTGGACTTCATGATCTTAAAGGTCTTTTCCAAACAAAGCGATTCTATGAAATCCAAGCCACTTAGGCTGGGTAGCAGGAAGAGGCAGGAGGTTGAGGTGATCACAGAAGGAAGGCCTTGACTCCTAAGCGACTAGCTTCTTGTTCAGCATCTCTGGTTCTGTAAGGAAGTATCTTCAATTAAAGATGCGAGACAGTTTCAGCAAACACTGTCAATACTCCTGTGACTCTGGACAACATATCCACCCTTCCAGATGGTCTGTTTCTAGATGCAGAATCTCATGGCCTTGCCCATGTGGCTCCCTAGAAACAGGCTGGTGACCTGCTTTGGAAGTCAGCTTCCCCACAAGAACATTTTTCACTTGCAAGGCTGTGACACTGACACATGGATAAAAGCCATCATTCTCACTTCCAAGCTTATCCCATACCAGAGGCTGGTAGGGAGAAGGATGCCTGGCTTGCATCATCCTAATCCTAATCTGTTACCATAAATGATTGGTATGTCAGAATTGTCCTTATACTTTCATTGCTGAATTGAACAGTAAGGAATTTAATAGTATCCCCCTCTTCACCACCAGTGCAGTATCTTTAATATCAAGGAGAAATCAAACCAAACAACTAACATTTTTCAATCCAGGAGATATTAAAATGGGCTCTCAGGACCTTTACAAGAGCCATAAGCTTTTAGGCCCAAGATCATATCCTTGTAGCTGCTTGAGTAGGACCTAGTCTTAGAAGCTTTAGTCTTGATCAGAGCCCCTGGGAATTACTGTTGTTTCAGGCACTATTGTAATTTCTATTGCTGCTCAGTTGCTTGGCATCTTAACAGTCAGACCCTCTGTAGTGGGAGATTATGACATTATAGTCTATATTAGATTAGTCCACTGTAAACTAGAGCCTTGAAGTTTCTCTAACATCACATATGCACTAGCCTTTTGTCTTGTTCTTGCTACTCATGTTCTCCCTTTACCCCTAAGGGCATCCAAGCTATTTTGACTATGAGGTCTCTCCTAGACTAATAAAACACATATCTCTAAGACACTAGCTCTCACAGTATCTTCCCTTTAAAAAGACAAAGTTTAGTTCAAGGACTAGTCATATAACAGGTCTCTGCAAAAGAGATTTTAGCAAAATGAAAGGCTGTAGAAGGTGAAGATTCAGAAGATGCTTCCTGTGCCAGGAAGACTGGCAGTTGTCAACATACTGCACAATAACAGAGTGTCCCAAAGGCCCTTCGTGCTGGCCAGCAGCAGATGTACAATGTTAGTGAGCATGCTTTTGATAAGGCACAGAAGTAGATGGTACTTCTGCATCTGAGTGCAATTCCCCAGTGTGTTGTGGTCTGGGATTTTGGTGTATGTCAGGGTTTCAAAGAGATGAAAGAGACAGACTAGATGCAAAAATAGAGTCTGGGATTCAAACAGCTTAGATACAGAGGCTTGCTTCAGGTCTGCCAATCAGCTAGCACACCTTGTAAACTGCTGCCTACTGCGTAAGTTCCTCTTTAAATCGGTGGGGCTTGAGCCAGCTCACAGCAAAGTCTATCTGAAAGACCTTTAATAACTCGGAGCATTTTCCATCCCAGCAGAGAAGCAGAGCTCCCTATTGATTTCTCCTTCTCCCAGGGAGCTGTCATGCTCTGCCTGCCCCACATTTCACACGGAGTGGGCCACATTCCCCAGCATGGGGGAGGCAGAGCAGCCTCACAGTCTCTGCTAGGAGAAGTCACTTGCAGCCATCTAGAAGAATTTCCAGATGCCCCTAGATGGGCAAACTCAAACTATCATCATGTGAAACGTTGACTCCCTCTTCTGAGCTGCCCTGTTTCATCAGGCTATACTTTTCCTTCCACCAGGTGCTGTCTTACACCTGCACGACTACGCCATCCTGAGTGTGGACTGGCTGGTGTACAATGCCACCTACCTCCCCGACTGTTACATCTGCTTTACCCACACGGGCACCGTTCGGTTTCGCTTTTCCAAGCCTCACCCTCCTCACCGAGTGCCAGCCCAGTGCTCCCAGTGGGTTTTGCTGGAGACTTACCGGAAACAGCTGCATAACGTGACTGAGTTTGATAGCAGGTGAGCAAAGGGGGATCCCAAGACTGATAGTACTTCATGTTAGCGTTGTGTATCCAGCAGGGCATTCTGGTCCAACTTGCCCATCTGTTTGCTGCTCTGGAAGCTGGGAACTCCATTTAGGGCTATGTACACAAAAGAAGCAAGGAGCAACATAAAAGCTTAAAGGTTGCAGCATTTAATACACAAGAGTTAGAGACCACCAGAACAGAAGTTTCCTGTGCACCCTCACTCTGATCCTTTACACAGACATGCTGAAGATAGTAATTTAAGTAGATTTATGTGACCTGCCCCCACCTCTCCTCAACACCCAAGCTGGGTGTACTCTCAGCATGGCACAGGGCTGCGTGTGAAAGACCTTGCCTCATCTATTGAGGTGCCTGGGAACAGGATGAACAAGTCAGGTAGCTGATGAACTGGCTCTCCACAACACCATGGAAGTCATTTGTAAAGTCATTGTCTTGATTTAGAGCAAGACATTGGGCAAACTATTTACATTACTTATCACGCTAACAAAAAAACCCACAAAAAACTAACACAAAACACCCCCAAAAACCCACAACCCAACCTCCCCCTCAAATATCAACTTTGTTTTCTGAGGACTGTCTTTGATACCCTGCTGGTACCTGCCATATGGAACCATGAGGCGCTCATTCTCAGCAGGGCCCTCAGGCACCAGGAATTGCAACTTTTCCTCCAGCCCTTGGACAAGGGATTAGGTGTCAGCCTCGGGCACTGGCTGAGCCACCAAACCCTACACACCTCTGCCTGCTAGCACTCCTCCCTCAACACCCTCCTACTAACAGAGCTTCTTCCCTTATAGGCAAGGCCTCCTTTGGCTGTCTAGGAGTTTACAACTCAGATAACTCCCCAAGGCATCACTCCCTCTCTTGCGCGAACTCCCTTCCCTGCAGGCAACTCCCACCTTTGCTGCTGGCAACCTTTTATCAGGACCAGGTGTTAGGTGTCTGCTAAATGGTGGACTACCATTTAATCACCTACAGGTGGGTGGGAATAGTCTGTCTCCCCCTCCAGCCTGTGGTGGTGAGAAGAGGGAGTCCTATCTCCCCCATCCAGGAGCCACTGATCCCAGGACAAAGCCTCTCCAAAAGGCCAGGAGGAAGCGTGTGGTTCTGCATGTGGAGGGGCTGGAGAAAGCATGCTAAATAATGCATGAAGTCAGACACTGAATGAAAAAGATTGAGTAGTGATCCATTCTGCGGTGCTCCGGGGTTTGGGGTCCCTTGGAAAAAAATACTGTGGGGTGTCATGTAATTAAAGTCAGTATTGCCATGCTGACACACGAGGAGAAGGCTGGATTAAGGTGATGCAGGTGACCCTAATTACAGCATTTCCTAAGTGAAACTTGATGTAGTTTACCATAGTGCTTTTCAGTGAGGGTGTGTGCTCTTAAATAGAGATATAGACTCTTGGGGACCTGGTATCCCTTCCACATGGAAGCTGTCTGGGCTCTGTGCCCTACAGATCTGGGAAGGAGGTCAGCTTGGGAAGCTGAGATCCTGTCAGACCTTTGAAATGGTATTACCTTCCTTCCCCAACAAGAACAAGGGGCAGGGCAGAGGGAGCTGACTCTCCAGGACACTCACCACCCCTTTCCTATGGAGGTCCAGAAGGGAAGGAGAAAGTAGTGCCAGACACAGGGCTCTTGACTTTTTACATCCTGAGGCTCAACTGCCCTGACACATGATGGAAGAAATAAGATCCAGTGAGATCTACATCTTTCAAAAAGAAAACTGGTTCTCCATTAACTCCCTTCCATTTCTCCTGGGAGTGAGGAGAACCTGACCACAGCACCAGCTCTCTTCAACACCACCAGCAGACTCATAATATGCAAGAGACTGGATTTTGAAACGGCTTCACTTCCCTAAAGCCCAAGCAACTGGATATTTCAAAACTGTCTCAGGAGCACACCTTCATCGCATTTGGTTGTGGTTGTATTTCCATAGAGTGACACCCCTTTCTGACTGAGGCTAGAGGGCACAGCATCCTATACACCTAGGAGGGTGGAGCTGTGTGGTGGTTGGTTTTCTGTGGTCCTATTTGGGAACATAACTTCTGCTCAAAGACGGTGTTATTACATTCCTCTTCTTTTGTATCAGTTGTCTGACACTGTCTAGTAACTACAAGCCAGAGCAGGACTTCAGAGTGGCAGCCACTGCACAGGGATACAGGACAGACCCCACTACAAGGGTCCCCCCAAAGGCACAGAGGAAACCGAGGCAGAGACCAAGGAAGTGATTTTCCTTGGAAAATGTGTGCTATAGCCAAGTACAATCTTGGATGTCTCACATCCTCGGTGTACAGACTTACTTATCTGAGTATGTTGTCCTTCGTTTCTTGCCCTTCTATGCTCATCAGCACAAAACCACAGAGGAGTTATTGCACATAATATGCAAACACATAAACAACAGCCACATTGAGGCACTTCCCCTCCTATTTTCATCTAATCCCCGGGTACTAGTCTAGGGGTTAGGAATGTTTTTTGGCCGTCTGGAAATAGGTCTCTAGCCAGGAATAGGCCTCAATCTGTTCTGCTTCTCAGTTTCTGGAAACCCTCCCAGTCTCTTGAACATGTGCATCCCAGGCTACCTCTTTCCTGCACTCCTCTTTGCCCTTGAGCACTGACAAGCTGAGAGAAAGCAGATGTCAGAGGAAGGAACGGATGGATAGTTGGGTGGTTTCAAGAAAGTATCAAGGGAATATGGCAGCAGGGAAGGGCTCTCAGGCAAGACAGGGTGGATCAGCAAATGTGAAGGGAACAATGGAAATGCTTCTGAGAGGCTGCACCTCTTTCACCTTGCTGCATTCCTGACCAGGAAAGGGTGAGGGAGAGAAGTATCTGCATTACACATTTTTTCTGTTTGCATTTTTAGGTACATATGCACACATATACATATGCATGTGTGTGTTTTGAAAGGAAGCCTTTTTGTTTGTTTCCCTCAAAAGAAGGTTTAATCACTGCTATTCCAAACACACATCTATGGGCCAAGACCCTGGAGTATTCTGTTACTGGTAAGCTTCCAAAAGGATGCTATTATGAGAGTCAGGAGACTGTGGGCCAGGAGATGGACAAAAGAAGGGAATTTTGCTTTGAAACTTAGAAGAAAAACTAGCCCTCACTTCGCAATCAGCTATGATAAAGGAGCATGCCATTTTTTTCCTCAAGATGCAACATAATGTCCACCGTTCCTAAAGCAAGAACCTGCCCCTAGATATTTAGGGAAACAGTTGACATTCCAGATATCTGTAAAATACCACCGCACGCAGTCCCCCCACCCCGCCGGCAGCCCAAGCATTAAGGCCATGCCCGGCAGCATAGCTCCGGCAGCCCAGTGGAGCTCTCTATCACCAGGATGAAGTCATCTGTGAGGGAGCTGACACCATGGCCGAAGCTGCGGGGACAACTCCCCTGGGCACTTATGGCTGCCTGGACCGCCATCGCCTTCCCCTTCATGTCCTCTGACTGCCTTATCTCACAGAAAAATAGGGCAGAGTGTGCATTACAATGGAAAAAAAAAAAAAGAATAAAAATCCACTACAGAAACAAAAGCGCTCAGCTCCCTTTACAAGTCTCCCCTTGGGGAGAAGAAGAGGGGACGGGAGAGGAAGCGAATGAACCACATGTGACAGATGTTAGTCACACTATTTAATGCACCACTGGAAGACATTCAGATACGACGGTGAGGAGAGGGGTATAATTACCCATCGAGAACAGAAAAAGAGGCAGGAGAAAACAAGGCAACAAACCGTTCGCTTGTGCATTACATAGAAAGCAAAAACAGTTAGGGGGGAGAAAACAGGGAGAGAGAAAGCAAAACCCCAGTTGAAAAAAATCCTTAGCTGGTCGTTTTAGTTGTGCCCCTTTGGGCATATGCATTGCAATAGCATTGTTCAGTGCATATATGACATGACACGGAAGGCTATTTGTAGTCTGCACCTGATCACTGGTGAGGGCCCATTCCAGAAAAGAAGCAAAAAAAAAGCACTTACGATCCTTTGCTTCATCTGCATGAGCTACTGATGGCAAAAGCCCCTGAACCCTTAGGAGATTATCCAGTTATCAAGGATGGATCACTATTACGTAATAAATCTTCAACAGTTACAGGGATCAATAATCAGTCTCAAAGGGAAGGGGATTATAAAAAAACCCACGATTTGATTTATGTGCTTTTAGGAGCAGGGCGATGTGGGGATTTATTGCTGTTTCTAGTCCAAGAGCACAGGCTAAGTAAACAACCCCAACTTTGTACAGCTAGATTTAAAGGCAGGGAGGGGAGCCCTCTGTGCGCTCGTTGCTAGAGGCGCCGAGTTCTCACAGGACAATGGGAGAAAGCGGTGGGAGCCCAACAAACCACCTGTCCTTATCTGAAACAAAGCCGCGCAGGGTGGCGAGAACGGGCTTGCACGGCCTTTTGATCCATGGGGAGGTTTTTCCCTGGGTGCTTGCGGGGCTGGTGGGAACAACCCCGCTCGGCTCTCGGCTTCAGGCAGGTGCAATCCACCGGTGTGCAGGGCTGGTGCGGAGCTGCCCTTCGGCCAGGAGGGGAGCGGAAAAGTCTCTTTTCCTCAGCTCTTCCCACACGAAACCTCCTTTCCCCTCCTCGCCAAGCCGCAGCACACCCTTTCCGCCGGCAGCTGGCCTCCACCACAGCTCCGGCAGCTGGATCAGTGCCTTCAAGATGCCGCTGGCTCCTGCATTCCTGGTGTCTAGGGTGATGCTGCAGTGTCTTCCGCTGCTGCATGCTCCCCACGGCCTGTCCAAAATGCTGCCCGCCCCTGCCATGTTCCAGCTGGGTCCTCTTCGTTGCACGGATTACTGACCAGTAGCTGGGGTTGCTCAAGAGAGGGCAGAGCCAGAGCTGCTGTGGAAACCTTAATTCTGAATTTTCCTGACTGTTGAGCATTTAAAATCTCATCCTTAATGTGGTATGAGTGTCTCTTTATGCACTATTTGGCTTCTAAAACAGGGAATAAGTGAAACTGCAGCTGCTGAAAGAGGGTCCTTAGTGAAACAGCAGGCTAATGAAGGGGGAACAGGCTCTGTTTTATATGCAGGATGGATAGACTCAAAAGGGATGTGCCTGCCCAGGATGTCTTAGTTGATGAGTTTGGACCAGATTGCATTTTCCATCTGTAGGAGGGAGGTTTTTAATTTCATCCACAGAAGCCTCCTGGAAGAAGATAATAAGAGTACAAATCAAACACACACCTCCCGTATAAGAGAGCAGAGCACTGCATGAGGATGAGGGCCAAGACATCAAATAAAACATTATTAAAGATCAGTAGCTCTTACTGAGGGGGAAACAACATCCTTAGATGAAAGATGAAGCATGGTTGAAGGTATTTTTATCTGAACCTGCTTAGCCACTGACACTAGATAAGTGTCAGGCCTGGCCAGACTGGTAAGCCCACACACCTGTAACCAACCATAATCATAGAATTTTTAAGGTAGGAAAAGACCTCTAAGATCATCAAATCCAACCATCAACCCAACACTACCATGACCACTAAATTATGTCCCAAATTGCCACATCTATATATTTTTTGAACACCTCCAGAGATGGTGACTTCATCACTTCCCTGGACAGCTTGTTCCCAACACCTCACCACTCTTTCAGTAAAGGAATTTTTTCCTAATATCCAATCTAAATCTCCCCTGGTGCAACTTGAGCCCATTTCCTCTCATCGCTAGTTACTTGAAAGAAGAGACCAACCCCCACCTCACTACAACCTCCTTTCAGGTAGTTGTAGAAAGCGATAAAGTCTCCCCTCAGCCTCCTCTTCTCTGGGCTAAACAATCTCAGTTACCGCGGCACTTGGCCTTGTTAAACCTCATACAATTGACCTTGGCCCATTGATCCAACCAACCAGCTTTGTAGCTTGCTGCAGTGGTTTCAGTACGTCTGTCCAGGAATGAAGCTAATCCCTCCCAGACTGCCATTTAGACTTGGACCACCGCAGGAGAAATTTGCTTCAAAACTCCTCAGGTGGCCACCAGTGGAGGGAGGTCGGCTGCTGCCAGAGGCAGGGCTTTGGGTGAGATGAGGGCTATGAGCTTGTCACAGAACAGTGTTGCAGCACAGACACACACCATGTCACCCACAGCTGGACAGTCTTGCAGTTACTGGCTCCCTCAAACTCTGCTTGATGAAGCTTCCTGCTGCCTCTCTAGACCTCTGAAAGAAGCTTATATGCCAGCTGAGTCTATGGAGGAAATAAATACATTTCCATCCCACTGAGGAACACCTAGGACCCATGAATCTTATCAGTTATTTCTCAGTAGACAAATCAGAAGGTGTTATCAGCAAGACAGGCAGGATATCAGGTTTGTTCCACTGCAGGGGGAAAAGGATTTCTGATTCATAATTATTTTCTCCCTGCATATAACAGATGACATTTTGACAATAAAAAGGTACCAGGGCAAGTTACAGGCTCAGTAAGCAAGCTGGTGGCTTGGTAAGTGGCATCACTTGGACGCTTAGTCTACCTTTAGGTGGTGAACAGAAGGCTGTGTATCACAATTTTTTACGTGCATTGACAATGTTTGGGAGAGCATATTGTCTGCAGGAGTAATGTACTAGCCTACTTTTGGATTAAAACTCTCAATAAAGCTCACACCTGCGTAGCAGAGTGCAATTCCTGTGATACAAAATCACCATACTTGTTTTTGTAACTCTAATGCTCCTCAAGATTTTGCCCTCACAAAAGGAAGGGACGGGTTTTGAACACCTAGCCCTACCCTGCTTGTAGCTCAATATTTAGAGCATGACTATTTTACCTGCCAGGTATAATCTGTACCGACCATTAGAGGAGTAAATATAGGTGGCAGAAAAATGACTGTGATGCTTCCTAGTTAAACCAGTCATCGTTATGCCTGATGTATTGCAGTGCCAACAGGCTCCGAGTTAGATCTTGGGCCCCTACTGTGGCAAGAACTGCTTTGCACCTTTTCTCGGTCCTGCCCAAAGAACACAGGCCTCCTTCAGCACAGCCGCTGCCCTGCTGCACCCCAGAGCGTGCAGGTGGGAGAGTGACATGTCCACAAAGCTTGGTCTCTGTCAAGAAAACTCATGCTTGAAGGAAACCTATCTTCTTCTGTACTGAACATCCAGCCAGCGGCTTTTTGCATGCTGAAAGCCAGTTGTCTCATTTGTTCTTCTCATTCTTCCTTTTCTTCTCACCCTTTTCCATAGCTTGCTGAGAAACTTGACCCTGGTAACAGATGCCCCTGAGCTGGCGTACCCTTCTCAGACTTCCATTTGGAAAAGATTTGAAGAAGTCTTTCTCGTTGCCTCTGGACTTATCTGCTATGCACCTGTGTTCAAGGCCTATTTCTACCAGGGGCTGCTGGAGCTTTATGAAGATAACGTGCAGTATGTTGAGATAAGAGCTCTCCTGCCTCCGGTAAGTATTTTTTGGCTTCTCTATTCTTTTAATTCCTTATTTCTCCATAACTTTTCCTAAGCCCTATCCTGAATTCAGTTTTTGGATGTTTGCATACCTGCCCATCTAAGGATGATAGAAAACCTTGATCATATTCAAAGGTCTTTGTTGGAGATTTGCATGGGCAACGGCTTGAAAGTGAGAGATGCTTTGTTCTTAATAACTAAGGAAGATACCTACTATGGCAACAGCACAAAACTGCATTATGCAGTCTGACTGGGACCTATGTTGAAATTTTGCTGGTCAGGAAGATGTATCTCAGCTTTGTCTGCACCAGAATCACCTGTTCCGTGGCAGCTCTTCTGAAAGAGTTTCCCATCTTGAATAGAGACTTACATTGGACTGCTTACATTATTTTAAATCCCCAGCTTATTTCAGAATGACTTCTCTGAACAGGCTAGCAAACTGACTGGCAAAGTACAGTCCTCCACAGCTTGCAGGCAGGCTAAAATTTTGGCTATGTATATGAAGTATGAACTGCTCCTTTCATTGCCACTAACACTAAAATCTGTTGGTAACAGCTTAGGCCTTTCTTCCTGTGTGTCACCTGGAGCTGGTTAGATTTTCCTACAATCCCACATTGCTCCAACGCTTTTCCAAGCACCAGCAGAACGCATCACCATTCTTTGGCTAAAAAAAAAATCCCAGCGGTAATTTCGACATCACAGGCACAGCTTTTCCATACAGTTCTCCAGACCAGCTCCAAGCTGGGCAGCGCTGGAGTGGGAGCTCTGTCAGAGAGGCAGATGCCACACCAAAACAAACAAACAAGGGCTTCTACTCCTCACTACACTCCCTACCCCCACATTCTTAACAGTTCATTGCAATGGGAATGAAGCTGCTCTACAAGGTCCCTCTGGCAGCACCTGAAGGACCTGGTGGTGGTGATGGGTTGTGCATGGGAATGCAGGTAGCAGCTTTCTGCTGGCACCACAGCGACCAGCGGATGGAGCAGCCATGCTGACATGCCGCTGGTGGCCAGCAACTTTGTTAAACCACTGCCCTTGCATGTAATGGCTGGTGGGCTCCAGCCAGCTGCAGATGAATGTCTGCTTGCCAGCGACCACTGCTGCTGCTGGGCAGACCTTCGCAGCCACCTCATCAGCAGACAGGCAGGTGCTGTGACAAATCTGGAGGCTGATCTGTCTTTGTGCATGCCTCTCCCCCAACAGCTGGGGAGCAGGG
>NW_009720396.1:41360-53068 GCF_000703405.1 Apaloderma vittatum
AAAAAGGAAGAGGAGAGACCACAAAGCTTCTATGTATCTTACTTTGCTGGGGGTTGGTCATGAGCGAGTTGCTCTGAACACAGTCACCATCTGTCTTTGGGGTACCTGGAAAAAGAAGATAACAGCAATGTTAAAATTCTTGTGCTGTGAGACAGCGTGAGTGCTGGCATCCCCCCCCAGGTCACACAGGTTTCCGGGCCAAGAGTATCTGCAATGATTCGAGTGCGTCGGCCTGACTGGAAAATACCCTGCATTTACCGGCAGCCCTTAGACATGGTTGTAATGTCTTTTGAAGGGAGGCTTGGCAGAGAAAAGCTGCTTCCCATCCAGCCCCCTGATGCTAGCTCTGGGTGTGGGAGCCTCCAGAGCCCCCAGGTTTTCTCGCAGCCAGCAGCTCAGTGTGCTGCAAGGTCCAGGCGGGCAGGCAGGTCGGTGCAGCCTGGGCAGTGGGGGTCTGTGAGCAGGATGGGCTGCCAGCCCCAATGGGCAGCACAGGCAGGGAAGGGCCAGCTAAGCTGGAGTTGGCGTGAGAGGGAAGGTAAATGCTTCGCCACAAAAGTCAGGGTGAGCAGGATGTGGTGAGAATAGCGAGATGATCGAGTGTCTGGAGATCTTCTACAAGGGCTTGGACAACAGTGCTGGGGCAGTGGGGGTCTGTGAGCAGGATGGGCTGCCAGCCCCAATGGGCAGCACAGGCAGGGAAGGGCCAGCTAAGCTGGAGTTGGCGTGAGAGGGAAGGTAAATGCTTCGCCACAAAAGTCAGGGTGAGCAGGATGTGGTGAGAATAGCGAGATGATCGAGTGTCTGGAGATCTTCTACAAGGGCTTGGACAACAGTGCTGACACTCTGCAAAAGCTCGTCTTGCAGCAAAACCCGCCAGGAGTGGACCCTGAAGTAAAGTAAATGAAAGTCGGGATTTAGTGCGAAACAGCAAACATTGTGGAAAAGCCCCCCTAACCCAGCTGTGTTTGCAAACTGAGCTGTGTAAAGTCTCACATTCCCATGGGCAGGGGAAAATTTCCTCCGAATGTCTGCGGTTGTCCTGCGGCTGCTGGTGCTGCAGGGAGGGTGCCACCGGGGGGCAGGGGACCGGGGCTTAGCAAGGGGCATCACGGTGAGGGACATCACGGCAAGGGACATCAATTCAATGGGTAGTACTGGAGGGGAAGTAAGAAGGTGGAATGTACCAGTTGAAGGGTGGAGGAGAAAGGTGAAAGAGAAAAGAAAGGTGCGAAGAAGAGAACAGAGCAATAGCAGCCACTGTTCCTGAAAGACACCTTTGTGGGTTAGTATCCATTGGGGCATGCAGGGTCTACACCCCCGCTGAAATCAGGGCAAAAGCCCTGCACATAGCCCTGGCAGCGAGAAACTTGCAAAGTTGATGAGACAGAGCATGCCAAAGGGATTATTTTTCCCAGTTTGCAGCCAGAGAACTGCAAAAGCATGGCAAGACTAAACAAGGGACTCAAGGTCACAGAGCAAACCTCTGGCAGAGGGGAGCAGAAGCTCAGCCCAGCTGGTAGCTTACGGAGCTCAGCCCTCGTGTGCCTTGGGGCTGCCTTGGCTGACAGACTGCCACTGCAAGGCACAGAGCGTGTGTGAGCCGCCAGACGGCTGGACAAAAAGCTCCAGCATTTGATATAGGCATGAGTAAGAGGTCGTGGTCTCCTTTGGGTACTCAAGGGCACTTGCTTGCCACGTCTGAACATGGAGAAACTTGTTTGTTGTATTGCACAGGAGGGAGAAAACCCATTCCCTAATTCTTGCCGCCTGGTAAGGGCTTCAAGAAGGAAATGTTCTGAGCAGTTTTAACTACCCTTTTTTTTTTTTTTTTACCCTCTTGCCAGGACCGCAGCACATTTCTTCTCCCAAGGTTTTCCTCAGTTCATTTCTCCCACTCTTCAATAAAACCTCTTTCAACTTCTGCTTGCCATGTGCTTTTTGTCCTGCAGGTGTATGAACTGGATGGCACGCAGCACAATAAATCATGGTCTGTGTCAACCTATCAGGAAGTGACCAGGCAGTTTGTGAAGGAACACCCTGACTTTCTGGGAGCCAAGATCATATTTACAGCACACAGGTAAAGGCTGAGTGGGGCCAAGAGCAGGTCTGCGTGGCTGGCTGTGCTGCAGGGAAGCAGTGGTGGGTAGAGAAAGGTCTAGGCCAGGAGAAGCGATGCTGAGGGCTGGGCCAAAGTGCCACAGTTGGTTAGCAACGCCAGCATGAGTCGTCAGACCTGAGGCATTGACTCCTGAAGCATTCCCTGGCAAGTGTAAAAGGCTGAGGACGAGAAGTCATCTATATAAGTCTGCGTACGTGCAAAGTGACCAGGGTTAGCTCATGGCGTGCACTGGAGAGACGAGCGTCTGTGAGCCCTGCGTGTGGGAACAAGCAAGGGGAGGACTGCTCGCATGCGCGTGTGTCCAAGCTGTGCATGCTCTCTTCCCAAGCCTGGATGTATTCCTCCTCTCAGTGGAAACAGAAGCAAATGACAGCAGTGCCCGACTCTGGGCACTTGGTATCACAAAGATCCTCATGGGACCCTACAAATGCTGTTCTCCCGGCAGCCTCTGTACGGTATGTTCGTGCTGCTCTTCACAGGCGGGCACAAGGCTGTTCTCCAAGTCAGCCAGATGCCATGAAGTCATCTGAGGTGATCCTGAGCAAATATAACAGACCTTTCAGCAGCACTAACTCACTCTGGCTCGGCACGATGCTGTTCCCAGTTCAGAGCTGGCTTGCCTCTGGCCACCTTGGGTATGGACGGAATCTACCTGCAAAATGTACTGTGATGTTTAAGTCCAACAGAGATGGAAAAAAATCTAAATTTAAAACTCTCTTGGAATGCAGCTACTATCCCACCTCCCAGTGACACAGTTGAGAAGGAAAAAAAAAAATCAAACCTTTTCTTTCCATGCTGTTGTGTTCCCTGCTTGGTAGATGGGAAAGCCAGTGAGTCAGACAAGCATGACTCAAGTGACAGCAGGGTCTAGCCAGGCACTTACTGGTCATTCATGGGTTTCGTTTCATAATACCAATTTTCTACTGCTTTTACTCTGGAGACCTGAAGATGGTTGTCAGATTCAGAAGCAAGTTGCATTTTGGAAATACCCCTGGGGGTCCCATTTCACAACTCAAACCCAAAGAAGGCAGGCCTGTGGGAGTGAGCCTCTGCACTGCTTTCTCTCTCTTGCTCTTTAGGATGCTGAATGTTTCCCAGATTAAAGAAGCCATCGTCACTGCCATGGCACTCAGAGACAACTTTCCAGACACCCTGGCAGGCTTCGACCTGGTAACTGTATTTCTTCTGTGGCTTCATGTTAACCCCTAGAGGTGCGATATAACTACATGTGTAACGTGTCATACATTTTATACTGGAGCCAGATCCTTTGCTGCTGTACTGAAATCAGTGTAAACGAATCACAAATCCTCCAGCTAAGTATTTTGTTGAGAGCAATTGACAAAATTCCTGGAAAGAAGTCTGCTTCCTACCCCATAGGCTTGTAATTTCAGTACAGTTGGCACCTCAGTTGTTAAGTCCCACCATCTTCCAGCGCATGTTCAAAAATACCTTTCATCTTTCCCCCAGGTTGGCGATGAGGATGAAGGTCACTCTTTATGGGACCTGAAGGATGCCCTGACCATCCCATACTCCCTGGGGGTCAACTTGCCATACTTTTTCCACGCTGGGGAGACTGGTAAGCATGAGGACTCAAGGCCTGTTTATTGCTTGCAGAAGCAAGAGGTGAAGTCTTGCAAAGCACAGAAGAAGCAAGCCTGGCTGTCTCAAGATGATGTATATACATGTGTCTGTGATCGATTTTCCCTCTGCTTCTCCCCGTATTAGCTTGTTGCTGTAGCATTCCTACATGGCGTCTCCCCTACCTCTTGCCTGTAGGCATCATGTTTCCCAGTATCTTTGCCCTATGTGTGACATGGAGCCATGCTGCAAGAGCGGTAGCCATCTCCTCCTCGAAGCAGTGCTCACCTCCTATCCATAGTGGCAGAAGAATTCCTCGAACATTATTTTATATTTTAAGGTGAAGGAATGTCTAAGCCAGCCTCAAGCCTTAACTGAACACACTCATCAAATTAACTGATCGTTACCCTTCATTCCTGGGGCAATGGATATTATTGGCAATATATTATTCAGTCCATGCAGGAGGCATTTATGCTAACCATGCATGACAGTCATGTCTAACTTGTGTGTTATGCTTATTGCATGTTGACATCTACAGAGAAGATGCCAACATCTGAGCTAGTTACCCTAGGCTCCCTTCATAGCCATGGACAGTAACAAGCCATTCTAAGCTGCAATATCTCTCATCCTAATGCACAGGCTCTTCTCCAGAAATTATTACTTCTCTCTATTCGCTGTGAATGGAGACCAGGATGATCACTGTGGACATCTAAAGTGAGGTGAAATGAGTGGGTATCTCTATGCTAGGCAATGTCCTGGGCAGGTTTGGATCTCTGTATCACTGAAAATGCTAACTGGGAACTTGGAGCATGAGCAACCCTCTCACTTTGCAATTGGGACGTTTATTAAGAAAATCATATAGCAGTTTGAGAAGATATATCTCACAACACTACAATGATTCTTATCTGTCTCTGCTCAGACTGGCAGGGCACCTCTGTAGACAATAATGTGCTGGATGCATTGCTATTGAATACCAGCCGGATTGGCCACGGACTTGCCCTCATTAAACACCCAGTAGCCAAAAATCTATCTCTGAAGAGGGATATTCCCGTGGAAGTCTGTCCCATCTCCAACCAGGTATGTTGGTAAAAGCTTAGGACTTGGGGCTGGGATGCTGGAATGGGATTTACCATAGCAGTAGCAGCTAGGAGCTGCAGGGAGCTGGGGGGCAGCTAGAGGTTTTTTTGCACCCAGGCTGGCCCAGTTTCCTTTGTGCCACATCACACTGCAGTCTGCTGTGTAATATATAAGTCTTGTAATGCCAGTCAGCCCAAAATCATTTAAATTCCTCTCCAGAAGAACCTGGGAAGGCCCTCCTCTCTAGTGGTGATGAAGCCCAGAGCCAGGGAGGTACCTAAAGACACATGATGAAAATACTTCAAAGCCACGAGGGCCAGAGGCTGAGAAGCTGGCATTGTAACTGGGAGTCTTTTGGTTTTGTAAAATTCATAACCAGGAGGAACTGTTTTGCAATATATTAGCTTGGTGGTGCATTGGTCCCTGGGCGCAGCAGAAAGGATGCTCAGGGGCAGAGATGTATCAGCGTAAGCCTTGAGGGAGAGAACCCGATAC
Organism: Apaloderma vittatum; assembly: GCF_000703405.1. Lineage (NCBI taxonomy): Eukaryota > Metazoa > Chordata > Aves > Trogoniformes > Trogonidae > Apaloderma > Apaloderma vittatum. The sequence goes on from NW_009720396.1 coordinate 46,633, forward strand.
CAGCTCCAGACATCCTGGGCTAAGCATCATGGCAAATACGTAACCAAAAGACTGTTCCCAAAATGCTTACAGTCAAGCTGTTATTTGTGAGCATAAGTTATTCACCCCACTGGCCTTGATTTAGGCGATTAATTTAAGAAACAAATCTCCTTGTATAGTCAGTGTAAACAAATAGGCTCTCCTGCAGCAGAGATCCTAACACGCTCTTGAACAGTCGTCTGGAGGCTCTTCTGAGATGACCACCTGCTGACACAGGCAGCAATAGCAGGCAGGCAGTGCGACAATGCAAACACAGCTACAGCAATAACCTGATGAGGTGTTGCCTTCTACCCTTCCCCACCAAGGTCCTGCTGTTGGTCTCTGACTTACGGATCCACCCTGCAGCTAACCTGATGGCTGAAGGGCACCCCATTGTGGTCAGCCCCGATGATCCCCCTATCTTTGGGGCAAAGGGAGTCTCCTATGACTTCTATGAGGTGTTCATGGCCATTGGAGGGATGAACGCTGACCTGAGGACCTTAAAACAACTTGCACTCAACTCCATAAAGTAAGTTCCTCATCTCTCTCATCTAGCCATAGTAATGCTGGGGGTGGGGGGGACGACGACTATCAGCTTGCTCCCTGGAAACCCACTGCATTTGGGTTTTGGCCCTAGAGTCTCTTCTGCCACATGAACTGGGCTTCCATTAATCCAAAGTCTTCTCTGTATGTCTCCTTCAAGGACAGGGCACACAGACCCCAGAGGCTCCTTGGCCCATGCCCTTGAGCGCCTTTCTCTAACTGAATGCCTCTGTTTATTCCTCCTTTTCCATCTTTTTCAAACTTGCCTCTAGCACCTGATTCTGGGTATGGGAGAGATATTATATCTTTTTGTCACTTCTGTGTTTCTGCCAAAATTGTACTTGCTTCAGCATTTGCCACAGCCCACTGGGGAAACGTAGGAAAACAATCTACCAGCATGTAGTTTGGGTGTGTTTAACCACTTTTTCTATTTATCTGGACAGCTCTCAATGACCAAAAATAGTTTGCATATGGTGCCCAGGGTCTTTGTGCACATTCCTAGTCTCTTGTATGTTTGCCAAATCCCATGCCAATCGTCACATCAATTCCAAAACCCTGTATGGCCAGGGAGACAACAAATACTCTTATTTCCTACCAATCTGGACCAAGACCAGGGCAGGTCTGAAAGTAACTGCAATGTTGTCTCTTCTATACTAGTCACTGAGTGCCGCCCAGCAAGTCTCCAGCTTATGCAGACTGAGCTGTTTGCCCTCCTAGTGCAGGACTCAACGGCTGGTGGAATGGCCATGATGCTTCTTAGCCCAGCATGAGTCCAGATGAGAAGAGCTACAGGCTCTTTCTTTACACTCTGTTACTTTGTGCAGTGTAGGCATGACCTGCAAGGGTTAATCTGCTGCTGCTTCCTGCCTTTTCATTTTGGTCACTGATCTTGAAATAGCTGCCCCCTTGTCTCCTGTCTGATACTGAGTTTTCTCCTCCTCACAGATACAGTGCCATGCTACCGGATGAGAAAGCCAAGGCCAAAGAGGTCTGGCAGAAAAAATGGGACCAATTTGTGGCTGACCTCTCTGATAGCTTTTTGAGGGAGCTGTAGAAAGGAGGAGAGTCATCTCAGAAGGCATTTGGCAAGCTAGAGCGAGCCAGACTTACTGCTATGAGGGAGACTGCTTCTTCCATGTGACCTGAGCAGATGAACGAATCTCAAAGTTTCACCTGGCAATGAGTGATTCTGATAAGCTAGGCTTAATGGGCTTAATGCTAAGAATGAGCTGCACTATCCTCTGAAAGTCATGGACCGGAGGTAAAAGGGAGCAGTGAGCCTTTATGGCAACAACAGATGAACACTCCGCTCGGAATAGTCAAAACAATTAAAAATTGCCAGTGACCAAATCCTGACATCCTTATTCAGGAAAAAACATGCTTTCTAATTAGTGTTAGCAGGAGATTGCCAACACGAGGATCTCTGAATTTTGCCTTATCGTTACAAAATGCAGACCTTGTCCGGAGACAGCTAAGACAAACATCCAGCCATTTGGGCCACTGACCTTCAGGAGAGCAAGGACTGAAAATGACTCTTGTTATGTTTAACCCTAGGCCTGCTGCCAAAATAGCACTGCTAGGTTGAAGAACCAGTCATAGGTCTGATGTCTGCTATTTCAGGACCTACCATGGCTGGAAATGAGCTGATGGAACTTGCTCCCAGAACATTTAAGCCTGGTTGCACAGTGATCGTAAAGCCAAAAAGAGGTGCCTCAGTTGCTGATGGGTTGTTACTTTTTTATTACTGCAGAATCTTTTCCTGGGAAGTCACAAGGAAGCCAAAACACTTTTCAGCAGAGAAAAAAGACTCTGGCTTCCCAGATCCAGCTTAATTGTAACTATATTCCCCTGTACTGGGCCCTGTTAACACAGGCCTCTGCATTTATAGGAAACACCTTTTGATTTCAGGGGGTTGTATCACTAGCCTTTATTGCCTGAGTGCAGATGTGCCCTTATTCAGCCTGTCAGACAGATTTTCACCTTGGTGGATATCCACAGCGTTCACTCGGACCTCTGTAGTTTCCAGCTCTTTGGCAAAAGAGGTATTGCAGCAACTACACAGTAAAGAACATCTGAACAAGCAGATTCCCTTTGTTAACATCATTAAAAATATCAGGAAAATAACTAGTTGCAGGGAGATTTAAAAAAAAAATGAATAAAAAAGAGAGAGAAATCTTAATCAGGATGCTAAATAAATTCAGTAAAATCCCTCAGCACGCATACCCCAAAGCACACATCCAGGATGGATCAGCATCTCTCCCTGAATTTAGTACACCTATGCTGGTTTGCATCAGCCAAGGGAGAATTTACAAAAGTTCCTGAAAGAAGTCTCTCTGCCCTAAGCTGCAAACTTGCAAGAACTGTTACTTCCTGATCTGACCAGCTTGGGCAAATTAGCTCTCTTTATGTTTTCTGCTAATTGTCTCAAGCTGCCTGGTCCTAGTGTTTATTTCCACCGACCTCCGTTAAAACACCTTAGCAGGAGGCAAATGTACTTTCTACAGAAATGAGTCAAGCTGTGCAGCCCGTACATCCCATATTAAATTGCCCACATTTCACAGGCTGCAAGTTCATTTCTAGTTATCTCAGGGAAGAAAAAAACCAAAACAACCATAACCACCACACTACAAACATCATAACAAAAAAACCCACAAAAAAACCTCAGATAAAACCACAATAAACCAAAGGTGTCTACATTGCAGGCACCAGCACCAGCAACCACAGAAAACAAAGAGCAAAACCCCAGTCACACTCCTTGCTGATGCAGGGTTTTGAGTGGCTCGCACCCCCAGCCCTTTTCAGCCACAGCTCCCTCTACTGCAGCTCTCTCTGCCTACACACTCCATACCTTCCTCTGAAGCACCAGCAGCTGCTCTTTGCAGGCTGGGCCTTTTTGGGTCTCAATGAGGGTTTGGTCCTGGGATGAGCTTTATACTGGAGGAGGAGCCAGGGTAGAGCCACCTTCTCTCCTCCTCCATTGGGTGTTGCTTACAGAGCTCAGTCTAAAGTCCCTAAGGTAGGATTTGGTCATGGTCAGATTATAAATGCTGACTTGGGATATGTCTTATTTGTAGTGCTGCTGAGGAAAACTGCTGCAAAGAGGGGGAATAGCTGCTAATTAGTGACCCAAAGCCACATCTCCCTGAGCTCCCTGATCTTCCAGCTTTGCTGTATCTATCATAAGTATGTGGATGGATGAAGATCTTCCATTTATCATGAGTTAATTTTCCCTTAAGTGAGCCTCTTCACTGCCAAGGTGAAGTTAATCATTACAGAGCCGTTGTGGGAGGAGCTGAGTTCCTCAACACAGGTTGACCCATGTCCCTTCCTTTTCTGCCACAGTGGAAAGACTTCAGCTATTCCTGAACATGATTTCTTGAGGGCTTGAACTACCAAGGACCTTTTGGTTACCTGTAGTCCTCCATCCTCATTACATTAGCAGCAGGGCTTGATCTTCTGTTTGACAAATACTTGCTGGGACCCGTTTACTTCTTGTGCCCAGTTTGTTCTTGCTTTCCTAGTAAAATCTTGTTGCACACTTGGCCATTTACCTGCTTTGCGTCAGAAATTGTGATGTGGCCCAGTGTCTGGGGACACCAGTGAGTGATGTCATTTGGGATTATAACAGAGAAATCACTGAGGGTTTAAAACCATACAGGTCTGAGGTGATCTTCAGATGAAGTCCTCAGACAGGTGAAACCTGGTTCTGTATTTGTATTTGAGACTAGCCTAGTGACTCCCCTTCTGCTGAAAGTATCCATCTTAGGGTTGATCAGAGAGCAGAAACATTTCCATCCTGATCATATATATTTAAATGTGAATCTGAACCTCATGGAGAAGCATGATTCCAGTGGTGTAGCTTTCCTTGGATTCCCACCTTGAACAGGGCATTGCCATGAGCAGTGATTGGGGCTTCCCAAGAGTCCTCTGGCAGTAGAGGGTCTTTAACCATTTTTAGGGCCTTAGAAAGTCTGACAGAAGGAGGGCCAGCCTGCTTTACTGCTGGCAATCGATTCTTTCTTAGAGTGGACCTAAGTTCAGAGAAAGGTGCGAATTGACACGTTCGGCCTGCATCCTCACCTCTCTTAACTCTAGACGTGAAAAAAGGAAGGATTTAGGCTGGCCCTCAGCAGTTAAGAAAGATCAATTCTTTCAGATACCCCCAAAGCCATGGGGCTTCATTAAGACTCAGCTCTTAGCATTCACAGTGACATTTCAAAGATTTTGCTGCCAGTCCTTTCACTTACCCTGGGTACCCTGGCTCCCTGCTCACACTCCATTGGCAAATACATCACATAGAATGCTTTCTTGCCTCTCTCTTTCAGAACATAGTATATATTTAAATCTGTTTTAATCGTGGCATTTATTTTCCCTTATTTTTTTCCTTAAAAAGAACTGGGGACACTTGTATTTCCCATTGGGTCCCCATGTGTTGCCTGATCTAGTCGACAAGTGGCATCCCTGGCGACAGGGAGGCTGGATTAAAATGATCTCTAAGGTCCCTCCCAGCCTAGGCCATTCTATGATTCTATGATGAAATGCTGTCACAGGTCTAGCAGCGTTTCACTGCAGAGCAGCTCAGACCACCTTTGGGGCACTTTGTCAAATGAAATGTGTCTGCCTCCTTGTCACTTGTTGTAAGGAAATGGCTGATCCAGCACTAGTAGTTGCTGTCTAAAATCATGCCAGTAAAAACAGCAGAGTAAAGTAGCAGGTTGAAAGTAGAGATAGGCCTAAGCAAGCAGCTGGGTCTATACGTCATGTAAGCATCCATCAACACAGTGGGACTACGAGGATGCCAGATGCTAAGCAAAGCCCTCTGGCCATAAAACACAGGGCTACAGAGGTGTTTTCCACTAGCTCCTGATGCCTAGCCTGCTTTAGGTTTTTCTTCGAGAAGTCTCCTAATTAGCCTCTTCACAGATTTCTTCTGTCAGAAACTTGTAGCTCTAACTGGCTCGGTTCTTAATTCCTTTTCTTCCAGGCTTGCAGCAGCTGCAATCACCGCAGGTCTATCAAGTGTTTTCTGTCCACTGAGGGACAGGCAGGTGAAGGATCTGGCTCTCGATTCTCCTGGCTTCTCATTTTTATCAGGCTGTGTCCTCCCCCTTGGTCGTTACAGGATAAGAAAGGCATTTTACTGTATTTCCTCAGCCTTTAGCTTGTCCATCATTCCATGAGCAGGCTGCACCAAAGAGAACAGATAAACCCAGGAGGAGAGGGCTGGTTCAGGCCATTAAAGCTTCTTCAGTAAGAAAAGAGATGGAAGGTACAGCTGGGAGCGGGGGTGGTGAGGGTGTACCTGTGTGATGACAGGGCTATGAGGCCAGGGAAAACAGAGCTGCAACTGCCCATTTTGCTTGTCTTCAAAGGCTGCTATGAAAGGGAGTGGAGGGAATATTTAAGTACTGTGTAGACAGGGGAAGAAGAGGGCTGGTTTGAGAATGGCAGACAGACCATCTCTAGGGATATCAGGGGATATGGCTGGTGTCAGATGTGCCTGCTGAAGAAATCATAAGGTCCATCCACATGTAACATACAAAATTAGAAGCTCCAAGCAGAGGCACAGAGAAAGCCTCCACTCTTGAAGGGAAAACTACACGACTGGGAGGATTGGGGTTAAAAGCAGGCACCGCAAGGCGCAGTGCTTGGCAGCACAGAGCTACTGGTCCCTCATGCATGTGCCAGGCTCAGCCTGTGCCCGACCACTGGCAAACTCCCTCCGTGTTCATTTAAAAATAAGCACTTCAGCCTGTTGGACAGTCTTCCTTGTAAAAATAAACACAGCAGCTCTGCCAACCTGATGGGAATGCTCGCTGGGGTGGGCACACGCTTCGGGGGCACCTTTTCAGTGGTGGTTGCCCTGCTTGGCACC
>NW_009720397.1:0-6227 GCF_000703405.1 Apaloderma vittatum
AATTAAAATAGCAAACAAAACAGAAAGGAAAAATTCACTTTAAATAAGTTCCTAAAGGATCATATAAATGAAAGAACTGCAATACTCTTGATTCAGACTATTTTTTTGTCCCTCATATCTAAGCAAATCAGAATCATTTTGGTTTTGAATAGACAAAAGTCAAAATTCCAAACAAAAATATGCAGTTAAGAAGGTGAGCCATCTAGGTTTCCATTAAATATTTTTGCTTGTGAATTTCTATCCTTATCAAATGGCTCACCACTAGGAGAAGCATAAGGAGAACTAAGGAAGTGAGAAAGGGTAAACATTTGACTATATATAAGATTAAAACAAAATTACAATTTACTAAACATGCATCAGACTGACTACAGGAGAGGGCTCCCTGTCAAGTCAACATTCCATGGAAGGCTGCTGTGAGACATTTCATGAGGATCGTGCAGCTGGCCTCAAGCTTCACAGCTACAGTTTACCAGCATTCTTGCTGGAATAACAAACATGCCTTTTAAGCTGCTGAAATTTCCCATGCTTAAGCATATTCGGGACATGGCAGCTCCATATTTGTCTTGCCAACCCTCTCGCATGCGTACTTCTCAATGCAAACTGGCAGGAAGAACCAGAGCTGCCACTTTGCAACCACCCATGGATTTGCTGAGAGTACTAGGTGGTCGGATTGCTATAACAGCAGGAAGGTCACTGGAACAGAACAATCTAAGGTCCAAAATGTGAAGTAAAATAAAGGATATTAAAACACAGTCTCTGAATAAACACAGACTTTGGTAGTTTCGTAGTTCAGCTGGAATGATCACTACTAATTCTTTTTAGATTAGTGCCCACCGCAGGTAGAACTATATTAAAGGAACTCTTCAGAGATATGAACCATATACCTAATTCAAATAGTTATTAATTCATCTAAGTTATTTTATAGCTTTGAATAATGGCCCTGGTAATTACATGGCCCATCAGAAGAAAGGTTTAGCATATGAGATATGGACCAGAGAACACAAATTTAAATTTGCAGTAAGACCTCACTGAATGTTATTAACATTTCTAAAATCAAGATAGCATGCAAGCTACTGATGGAAGATATAATTCCTAAATGTAGCAGACCTAATTTCTCTAAGAAACTTACAGGAAAACTACTCTTTAAAACTGTGAAATTGTCTTACTATTTCCAAGAAGAAAAACGTGAAATTAAAAAGCCTTCTCTGAGCAATGTTATACCTTGCTGCAGAAAGTTTCCAGTCTTCAAAATATTCACCTTACACCAAAAAAGAAAACAATCTGCCCTCAAGGAAATAAGAATAATTTTTTTTTCGAACCATGAGTCAAAGTCAAAAGAGTAGCAAGAAGGAAAAAAGTGCCTTTATTTTTCACAATCTCTCCCCCAATCCAGCTGTAAGCCTCTTTACTGAACAAGAATCAACTACCACAACCACTCCCTCACAAAACTTCATGACGTGAATTGGACATATGTCAATTTACAGATCTAGTTCAGAAGTCTACTGCATGACAAACGTTCTAAAGAGTACCTTCAATCCTATGTGCCAAGTCAAGAGCAAACACCTGAAGCGAATGCTGTAACAAAATTATCCTTCTGTATAAAGGGGATGACTTAAGCGGATTTAAAGCATCTGGATTTCTGATGTTACTACTAACGTGTAAATGAAAAAAAGAATAACAAAAATGCAATTTATATAGTTTTTATTATATTCAAATACTCAACATTTTACATGAAGCTATTTACCAAGACATATTTTTTTCCAGGTATAATGGTTTCTAGTATGAAACTATTGTTCTAAAAATGCAAAAGTAATTCTAGCAAGGTAAAGGAACACTGCATGTTACATTTCATTGTGGAAAATTTATTTGATAAATATGAGTGGCTTTAGCTTAAAGGACCTGAAATGTCTCTGGTATCCTGTAACACAAACTCAGAATAATTTAATTTGCATTTCAGGTGTCATAGAATCATAGAATGGCCTAGGCTGGAAGGGACCTTAGAGATCATTTAATCCAGCCTCACTGTCGCCAGAGTCGTCACCTCTCGACTAGATCAGGCAACACATGGGGATGATGGGAATCGAACCCGCGACCTTGGCGTTGTTAGTGCCATGCTCAAATGACTGAAGTAACCAGACCAGGTATATAACATGCTTAATTTTGTTTTATTAAAAAAACATTTTTTCCCTCTCCAAAATATTTCAATTTTAGAACATTTTTCTGACTGGTTCATAGCTGAAATGGAGGAAATCAACACTTTACGTTATTGGCTTTGTTAGTTGAAACACATCTGATAATCATTTGCTTTGCACACAACAGCTAAGAAGTGTGGTAAGGGAGGCAGCATGTTCCTAAACAAAGCCTTCCGCAAAAAGCAAGGCAGAATTGGCAGTTTGGTTTCAGCTTGCTATTAGATAAACTGTGCTAGAAGAATGATGTGTAAAAATTCTCTAAATACATTAATAAGAGTCAACTTCTCCCTGTTCTAAAAGCTATGCCAGCTAATTTTTACAGTCTGAAATAATTTCATAGGAGACTTTAAAATGCCTTATAAATGAAAAAAAAAACTAGCATTTCAGTAAAGGAATGTGAAGACAGTTCTGTATATTTAACTGGAGAAAAGCACCGGAGAGGAAAAGAACTATATGCTGAAAGGCAGCGGACCTGAGGCAGTGCTGGATGGAAATACTCCAAAGATGGTGCTAGAAATATGAGAGGACAGGAGTACTACTGTGCTGTTCTGTTCTGTACACCTCACCTAGTCAAAAACTGTGTTAGCTCTTCCAACAAAAACAGAATTCAAGTTATCAGTGATATCACTGGTTTGATTTTTGACTTTCTTTAAATATTTCTGGCAAAAATGTATTCCTTAATTATTATTTGCACTACAATTCTATCATAAAAAGTTTAGGATTTAGTAAATGTTACTGTTTGAATATGTTACCACTCTAAGTGTAAGATTTAGTTAAAATACCTAATTCAAGGAGAACAAGTAAAAATCAGATTCTTGAAAGCACAACTTACAACAAAAATACAAAATGTTTTACACTTTCTAACAGGACTCAAAAAAGCAGCCTCTCCATTTCTTTTCACATCTGCTGTAAAATTATTTTTATTTCCTTGATATTTAGGACCACAATTAGAAAAATGGCAAACACACAATTGGTTTGACAGAGTATCAACTAAATTACCCCTGAGAATCTTCAAACAGATAATAACGAAAATTAGGTGATGTGTTTACATGTAAAGAAAAAACAGACATTAAATACTGAATTTTTAAATTTAAAGATAATCTATGAATTACCTTTTTACTTCTTTGGCATCACTTGCAATGAAGAATCCTAAAGTACCTTCTTGGATCTTGACATGGTTTCCAGGATTGATTAATATACTGCTCAGTGAAACAAGAACAAAAACAACAAAACCGTAAGTTTAAATTACTTTTAACTGAATGTTCCAAAATAGTTTTATTCGGTTCTGCTATAGGGGACCCACTAGTTAGGAAAGGCTGCAAGGAAATTTTAAGCCATTCTTCCTTGAAATTTCCAATCAAATAAAAGTTTCACATGCTTTTAACAAAAACTGAAGTTTGAGACAGTGACATGCCTCCACCTATAATCATATCATTTAAGTGTTTACATCTGTTTTCTTATGGTGTTGCATTAAATATGGACTATATAAAATAATAAAGCCTCTCAGAAACGTGATGTGTGAAGCTGAGCATTTCAGTTTCTTGCTCTGTCATGCAAAGTGGTGAAAAATTCACAATATCGTGAAAAGGGAAGAACCAGCAACCACCACTCAATAACAATACAAAATATCATTTACGAAGCTAAACCCTTTGATGCAAATATTTGCCAATTTCTAGTGAAATATAATGTTAATGGGACCCCTATCTGGATAGCTATAATGTTATTGTTTAAAATAATAAATACACACATACACTCAAGGGGAATGGTACAAGACAACCAGTCACGACAGCTGAAAAAACATAAAATGAATAGAAAATTTTTAAAACACTGCTATGCAGCCATGGAAGAACAAAATTAACTCAACCACACTGACAGAATAGCCTTAGCTAAATTTGATGAAGGAAATTATAAACTGCTATCAAGAAGTGAAGTACTCCACATCTCTCTACAAAGTATCTTTTTTATTTTCTTAATAATTTAACAGATGTATATATATTCTCTAAGAAGTTTTACTAATGTATAATACAACTAACCTTTTGATTTGTTAAAACTTATAAAAAGTTCTCTCTTCTGTTAAAACTTAGTCTTTGCAAGTCAAAATGTAGTAATGGCACACATAGGCAATTTACAGTAAATAAGGACTACCAGCAATCAAATGCTTCTGAATTGCATAAAAATTGATTTGGGGGAAGTATATATTTACAAAAAATAAAGCTCATTTCTGAACAGATATAAACTACTAAAATTTGAAGGCTGAAAATATTTCATGTTATTTTTAGGAGGGAAAATAGGTCTTAGCAGACGTCTTATTTAAGACGTTATTTATTATCTCTATATTAGTAATGAAGTGTGACAAAAATATACCTGAATGCTTTATAATGAGCACATTGTTTTATGTGATTACACATGCCCACAACTCCCTAAGAAAAGAATATACAGGCTGCAAAATAAAGTACTCATGAGTTGAGAATTCAAAAGTTGGCCATGCAGCCATAATTCAGCGCCCATTATGCAGACATTACAGTACGATTCTTAATTTAATAGCCACAAACTACTTTTTTCTCACAATCTGGAACTTCATTCAGTGGTGTTTTACTGTCATTACTCAAGGCATGGCTTCGTGTAGTTTATCTTTGTTTAAAATCAGCACCGTTTTTCTTACATGTTTTTCTGCATTGTTCATCATCATAGCATGCAAAAGATTCACAAATACGTTATTTTACAAGAAGAATGAAGTTATAGTATTATCCCATTTTACAGATGAGAGATTAAGTCACTATGAGACAAGTAGCTATTCAATTGGGGTGCCCATAGGCCATGTTTTGTAAGTATTTATCATTGAATGATGGCTCCATATACACTTTCAGGGACTACATTTCTAGTTCCCTTCTAGGGACTTTTGCTGTAAAGCAACAATTTTTAGCACTTCCAAAAACCCAGCCTCTGGTTTCCAAACACTTAATCATACGTCATCTGTAAAAGGTTTGGTTTAAATTAGCTCACTCTCACACAGATATTCTGTGGCAGAGGCTGGAACAGAAATTAAATCTCAAAGAAAGCATTTACCCAGATTATCTTCCATTTTCCTTCATTCAGTTTCAAGCTTTGCCACAAAAAGGAGAGGAGAACTACAGAAAATGGAAGTCATCACCACAGAAAGCAGATTTACCTCCACAGCACCCTTAAGTAGTATTGCAAGAAATGAAACGTGGTGGTGTAAATAACGCTTGCATTATGCACACAGATAAATGGGATCAATTAAAGTTGCACAGCTAAATTTTGCGCTTGGAATCAAAACATTTACCTAATGCAGTTTTACAATGCTATTTCACAGGTTTTAAAATGGAATCCAACAGACAGGAAAAAAAAAAGACCAAACCACAAGATTATCTTCATATGAAACCAGTCACCTAAAAGTCACAAATAGGTTGGAAAATTTGGATGCCCTGCACAAACTTTTTGCCACTTGAGCCAAGAGAGCACTTACTGGCTGTTACAGAGATACCTTAACAGGCAATCACAAAGGGAGATGAGACATATACTCACAGAAAAAAGTTCAGACGTGCCTATTTTAAGCCTGTGAGACTAGATAAGTCACTTCTCAGTAATCAGAATAGAATCTTTCTGCCGGTAACTCTCCAAAGTCTTCCTGCCAAAACTTCCTATAATGTCTGTAACTGCAGGCTCCACCTTTCCTCTTCCCTTTCTGCTAGTCCTCAATCTGCCATCATGCTGAGAATTTAGCTGGTAAACTCAAAAAATCTTCTAGAGATGCTAGTCTCATTTATTTCTACTATACTGTTACTTCTAAATATGTGAAGACTTGCAATATGGTTAGGGCTGACTATTTTTCTTAGGTACAAATGGGTACTTGTTGGTGAGAAAAACTACTCTTTTTTTACCCTTATTTTCTTCTTTGCCCTTAATCACGGAAGTATTACAGTTTTTCAGTGAAAACAGATAAACACATTTCTTTACATAAGACCCACTTTTTTGGGGGATGGGGAGGTGGGGGGGGGGCGGCCCCTTCTTGGA
>NW_009720397.1:6258-49373 GCF_000703405.1 Apaloderma vittatum
GAGACAGATAAATCATACCAAAGCTAGTAAAAAATCCTACCAAAATCTCAACAATCCAAACTCCACAAGCTGAGGTAACCACTAGATATATAAATGTTCACTCCCCCTCACAGAACTTAAAATTTGAAAAGTGATAAGCAAATGAAGCCATTCTTTCAAGAGACAGTGAACATAATCTTAAATCAGAGGTAACTGGCTTCATTTAGGATGTAATGTATTGTGAGCATAATTTTGTATCTCAAGGTTTCCTGAGACACATGAAACCAATTCAGATGGGTCAGTGCACAGACTTTATTTTTGTCACATCTTATACTTCATTCACATATACTTATTTTCACAAATACAAATAGCTACAAAATATAGATGTGATTGCAGTTAATGCAGTATGACACCAGCAGTAAAATCTTCTGTTGGGAATAAAAATTAATTTGCCCCATTACTGCTATTGGCAAAGAGTTACAGCAAAGGCTCATAAAGCTTTGGGTTTATATACACTGATATTTAACCAGAACAAAATCATGAGCAATTTCTACTGAGTCTATAGAGATTTATTAAACATGCTGCTTATTAAAGCAGCAATTGAATTATTTTTATGAGACCTGTAGTGTCATTAGCTACAGATATGCTTTGATAAGCACTCTAATATGTACAGCAAGGGAAGTGTTTAGAATTAAAAGAATAGAATATAGGGAACAAAGAGGACAGAATAAAATAAAATGGGCTTATGAGCATACCAAGAAAAATGCATCTATCAGTTAGAGACGCATATATCCATTAAAGCAGCTCATGAAAATCTGCATAGATACAACCCCATAGTTGAGAAGATAAGTACATGGCAAAGTTAATTGGAGCTTTAAGAGAGAAAGCTTCAGCTAATGTCTTGTTTTTATGTCTCTCCAAGGCTGGGAAGTTTTGCAGACAGAGGAAGATATAGAAGGGAGACAAAGACGGAAACTCATTATGTTTAATAGCAATATATAGAGCTAATCCATATGCATTCTGTGGCACACATTGAAAAAAAACACTGTTGAAAATTACATCCCTGATTTTTCCAAAAATATGTTTTTATCATAAAATATAATTTGATTTTTAATCTCCTAAATCAGCTCCCAAAATCAAGCAAGGAATGTCAAATACTTCAAAAGATTCTACGATCTAGATCAAATTCTGTAATTTTATAACATTTCTAGTTTATGTTACCTCAGAAACTAATCGATTAATAGCAAGCTCAAAAAACTTTGAGTCATAAATTCCTTAACAATTCTAGTTCCAGAAATACATTCCACAGGACAAAGCTTTCCATGACAGGGGTCACATGTTACTTAAAAAAAAAAAAAAAAATCTTTTGACTGCTCTTTCACACATGAACATCTAGAACACATGGCAATTACAGCCACGTAAATTAAATATGTGTAAATTAAATATAATTTCATTTGTTTAACTGGAATTTAACGTACTTCATCAGCATGAACCTAGGAGAATCCAGTTCCATTACTCTAGGATAATACAACAAATTGTAAGCCACTTGTGAACAGAACATGCAGTTTGGAAACCTCTGCTTTACATTTATCTGGCGTCTACCAAAAGTTAGTCCATTTGCTAAACAAGATTCGCTTGGTGACTACATGTAAGATCACACATCTAAGAGCAATGAAAATGTCACACATCAGAAATGTAGACAAGACCTTCGAAGTCAGTCGTACTCTCAGGAATCACAGAATGAATCACATAATGGTCTAGGCTGGAAGGGATCTTTAAAGATCATCAAGTTCCAACCACTCATCATGGTCAAGGATATTCTTCACTAGAACATATTGCTCAAAGCCCCATCCAACCTGACACAAAGCACTTAAAGCTCAGGATAGAATCAGAAACAATAGTATCTATACAGTTGAAAGTGACTTTCCAGACTTGCTGAAATATAAACAGGTGAAGCATAAACAGGACTTAGTGCATATTTAAGATGCACAATTTAAAAAAATGAAAAATTCAAATGCGGTCAGAAAAAAATCCAGACAAATGCTTATGGATCTCTTTACATATATTGTTCAAGGATAAGTTAAAACAGGACTTTTCACAGGTCAGTGGAGAACAGATATCTGTTAATAACTCTGACAGCATATTAATTTCGATCAATTTACTCACTTCTTGGATTATATCTTTCTGATGTTTTAAGAATACATGCTACCTTCAGTAAAATACAGATACATGTAAACACCTGTTCACTCATTCTTATTTACTATCCTAGAAAATGAGCATTACTCAACACCTTTCTGGTAGTGCACGGATGATCGGCTGCACAATAGAACAATATTGTGATCAAGATAAATACCATATTATGTCTCCCCTTAAAGCACTAAAAGTGAGCTAAGGTTTTGATTACTATTTGCAGTTCTTCCACATTTTGCTGAACTTGAAAATATTTGATGGAGAATCTGATAGCTGGGGGTTTTAACTGTAGGATAATTTGTGAACTGACACTTTGGGGACTAATTCCTCCAACTATTTTTTTATTCAGTTCTGTTGTTGGGTTATTTTTATTTGTCTCCTGCTTTCAAATATCATACCTGTTAGACTCAACTTATGGGTTGAAACAGCATTAGCAAGTTTGATAGCTGATATCTTTTCATGTTACTAGAATATATAAAACACTATTTCAGTATACAAAAATTTTGGTAGGAGCTGAAAAATATTTTCTGTAGCTTTCTATAACATTTGGCTATCTTCTAAGTAAAGCACATGGAAAAAACAACCAATCCTTTAGATTCTGAACCATCATTATACTATATGTATTTATTGGTAGACCACTTGCGAAGTGCCATGATTTTGCACAGCTTCCATTAGTGCTGAAGTTGTAAATGGACACAGCTTTGAATTCTTAACCTAGACATAGCAGTTATACATTAGATGACTCTCAGATTTGTATAACTGTCAGTTTTCTCTGAGGAAAAAATGAAAGATCTCATTAAGATTGGTAAAGGTGCAGTAAAGGTCTTAAAACAGCTGACAAAGGCATGTGTGGATGCCCAGAAAGTACAACGCAGAAAACAGGCAAGGGTAACAACATTTTAGCAGCACTACAGGAAGTGTAAAAACTGGAAGATATAGATAAAGTCAATGAGTAGAGATGTACACTGGAAGAGTTCTTTCGAGAATTTTCATTTTCAGCAGACGAAGTTATGGACTATTCTTGTTTGTTCTTCCTTTCAAGGTTACATTTTAAACAGCACTAAAGGTGGGATTAATCTCATTTGTCTGAGAATGGAAGCTGCTTTCTACCACTGTCTCCTCCGTTGTAGTCATGGACTAAGTCTAACATTTAGACTGATTAGGTTAGGTGAGATGAATCCCATTATCACTGACCATTTAAACAGTGCATCCCTGTATCAAGTAAACGCCTGATTCAGTAACACACCCTTTTATTTCAGATCGATAGCTACCCTTGTAACTACCATCATATTTTCTAGAAAAAAAAAAAAGATTAATTGTGGACTTAAATGAAACACAAATGGCAAAACTTTGACTAAACAAATGTCAGAAACTGTAACAACTCTATTTTAAACCTGGTGGTAGATGTACTGTACCATTCCCCATGCGACTGAAACAGTAGCAATATCATCTAGTACTCAGGAAGATATAGTATTTTTTAAGTACTATTAATACATTACCTAAAACAAGACTATGTTGAATTACTGGCCATAGATATCACATTTTTAAATAAAACCAGCTATTATTCTTGATTGTTTCATGCCATGCCCAGATGAAATGCACCACTATTAACATAATGGCCTTTTAAAATGTACCATATCATTCACACAACTATAGAATTAGAATTATAAAATTAGTTTGAGATGACATTTTTTTTTTGTTTCAGGCTATGTTTTGAAATGGAGTGTGACGGTAGGTGCACAAATCCCACAATGGGAGTTGCGTGCATACCAGCTTCACACTGATTGTAACTCAAGTATTGCTTCTTTCTTCTGGGCTCTATCATTGACATTATTTCAGATTCATATTGCTCTACACAGAAAAATCCAGTAAGACACTAAAAAGGATACAAGGCAAAAGACACAGTGCACATTACATGCTACAGTATATTAAAGCTTAATTACCACAAGCATATAAAAGGTTGCTCCCAGGAATTAAGTTCTGTATAACAACAACTACTAAGTCATCATCTTCAGGATATGTATGAAGTATTTTACTGGGGCACAGTCCAAACTACTTCAACAGTGCTGGCGAATTCAATACACTTTGAAACAATTAAATTATTCCTTCTGCTTCCAGAAGTGATTGATTATCAGTACAACAAAGCAGCATAATATACTTTATTCTGGGAGCAAGCAAATTCACTTGGTACAACACTTCTTCATATTGCTCATCATGCCAGCATTAACATGCCTTCACCACAAGATCATATATATTTAAAAGCAAGAAGCAAAGTAGAGGTGCAACTGCAGATCCTTGAAGATGCTAAGTGTTGCAGTAACTTCTCTGCAGTTGGATCATATCAATAATGCCAAACTGACAGGAAGCCACCTCTCTTTTCACATGTCTACTCAGAAACCACAGGAGAATAAGACTAAAAAGATAAATAAATATAACACATACAACACACACAACAGAACAGACATGGAAAGTAAAGTTTAGAGAGTATGATGAAGAAGGAAAGTGAAATGTCTGGCCAATGAGAATGGGTCTCCAAAGAGCAACACTGACAATCTGCTACAAGTCTTTAGAAAAACAAAGCTGCGAAGGGGAAGAGAAATGAGGAGAGGAGAGGATATGAAAGATCATGCCTTATTTACTTCATCCAAACCAACAGCAGCACGATAGAATGTAGACTAGAGAGGAGCTCACAGTATGGTATACCAAAAGAAAATTAAAAACATACCATTCCAGAATAAAAACAAAATAGAAAGAAATACATTTGGTACCATCTTCATAAATGAGCTTAATAAATGTCATTAAAATGAATGTGACATATAGAACAAACTATCCATGGCACTTTCACTGGAAGGGTACAACAGCTTTAATGAGTACTGGGCCCAAAACAGGACCATCAATGCAAAAAATCAGGTATTTGTTTGTTGTTAATGACAGGTGAGACTACTGTGTTGTAAGACATGTTTTGAAGGAAGACTCTGGGAAAGAAGGACTTCAATGAAGGTATGAATATGGAGACAATATGGCAGCACAAGCGCTGGTAAAGACGAAATATACATCGTCATGACACAGTACAAATGAAAAAAAGAGGAGGGGAGATGTTAACAGTAAACTCTGTTTTTCAGATGCAACAATCTGATACACCAATGAATGACCACACAAGGGGGAAAAAAAGCCCTAAAAAACTTGTACTGTTTTAATTTGTTCTTCCTGCAAAGAAGTTAGTGCGTGAGTCACAAGAACCAATGGAGAGGCAAAATGCTATTTCTCTCCTCTTTGAGATAGGGGGCTCATATATAACTATACACACAGATATATAAATATATATATACACATACACATGGATAGATGAATATATATATATATGTATATGTATATATGTGTGTGTATATACAGAGAAAGATAGACAAAGATGTTATCTTCCTGTGTTCTTGGCAAGGAATTAGTCCTGAAGTTAGAAGGAGTGGAGGTAGGATTGAGGTTGGAAGGAAAGGTAACGAAGAGGGCATACCGCTTTCGGCTTCTGCAAACGACAAGAAAAAAATTGCAAATCAAACACTTTGATAAGAAATCAACTGACACCAAAGTAAAAGCAAAAAAACCCTTTATTTAAAAGTCTTCGAGGTTCATAGGTTTTTCTGCTGAGAATGAGAACAAATATATGGATAGACAAAGAGAAAATTTAACAAGAGGAGTAAACATGGGGTGCAGGAGGGAAGAAACCTGGTTAGGCTTTCTTGCTTGCTTACTCATGTGGAAAAAAAGAAAAAATACAGGGGAAAAAGGAAGGCAAAAATATCTCTAAAAAGGGATCTCAGATGAGGAGTTTGAATGACTACATTTTGAGCTGATATTTTTTGGTACCTATTCAACAAGCTCTGCTGGAACATTTTCAGGTTTATATTCTTGAGGTTCCTTCAGCATTTTTTCTACAGAAGGAAAATTACCTACCTCTCTGCAGATGAACTAAGAAAGAACGCTTTTTAAGCTAAAGTATTGGCTTGTGTCAGAGACACAAAAACTTATTTAAGAACTGCTTCCTGCTCTTAAAAACTGATTACAATATTCCCAGATGCTTATTAGAGATGAAGGAATGGCTAACTCATATCGTGACCTGAAGTACTGAAGTACAGACCTTAGGAGCTTGTCAGAACCCATTAGATTCAGTCACATTTTGTAAACTTCGACAACTGAGCAGTAAATTAAACATTATTAAATATATCAATCCTAAAGTAAAAATGAAATCTAATCATGGCTATTTTAATTGATCTTTAGCACATCTTGAGGAAAAACAGTTGCCTAGAAAGATAAACATACCATTTTAAAATGAGTTTGTATGAATCATCTCTATATTACTTATATTTAGGTTTGAAAACTTTTAAATTCTGCTTTTAAGCAATCTTGTAAAATCACAAATTGTTTACATTTAACAAACGAATACTACCCAAACCTGTTACCAAGATGTGCTTACTGTTTTGTGTAAATTTATCTGGAGTCAGGAACAAAGGAGAAAAAAGAAACAACTGCAAGCAGGAAGCTCAACTACTGCTAACTTGTACATTAATATTAGCTTGGAAGGAGTTCTGATGGTTTTTATTTACTATTGATCTCAAATTCTCTATGGTAGCATTAACAGAATTTGGGTGTAAATCAGCTTTAGAAAATCAGCATCTAGAAGACTGCCTGGGAAAAATAAAGCACATAGGTAAATGAGTATTTGTCATTCAACATGTAATGACAACATTAACAAAGTCAATGAAAATTTTGCCATTGACTTAAAATGATACTATGATTTATCTTTAACACTGAAGTAGGAATTTAAAGAGAGGATTAGGAAATCTGGAATGCCCTCACATTACCACTTTTGAGAGCTGCAGAAACTTCTGAATTCACTTTGCAGCTTTGGCCCTGAGTGCAAAGCGATGAAGGCAGATTAAACTAATCTTAAAAGGAAATTCCCCATGTAAGTAAAAAATCAGATATATAGTTTATCTAGATATTCTAGCCAAACAAAAATTAAACTGCTGTGAGTAAGGTCTTCTCATCCTTTAGGCAGAAAGGATGGTTTGAAAATTTCCTCTGCTCCCAAAAATATTGGTCCTAGCCCTGTCTTAGCTATGGAAGGAAACACTAGCTCTTAATAAAAGGGTACAAGCTAGACGATGTTCTAAATTTTTATTTATATTTATTATAGTTTCCCTAAATTTTAAACTATGTAAAACTAGTAGTTTTACAAAATATGAATCTAAACTATAATCAGAAATTAATCAGTACATATCTACTGTTGGTCACTCTCATAAAGAGTAAAAGCTAAAAGGGTACCATAATCAGTTCTCCTTCACCATTATGAAGAATTGTCAATGTAGAACTTAAGATATGAAGCAGAACAAAATATTTCCAAAGTCAACATCAATAAGCATAATTAGAAAACAACAGATTTATCTTGTTCAGAGACAGCTTACACTTGTAAACCGTATTATTCTAATTTTTATCTCTTAATTTAATTCATTTAAATAATTTCCATCTCTTCATTTAATAAGATACAATGAAACACATGGATATCTAAGAAGTGAAGTTCTGTTCCAGTACCCTTCTGGTTAGATTAAAAAGCTCCAGCTCAGAAAACCACAAATATGTACTTAACATATTTGGGTTGAAGAGCACAGAAACAAGTAGAACAGTAAAGATGTGCGGCAGGTAGCTCAGCGATTGCGTGAAGAGTGACTATAAAGTTATCACTGATTAATAAAATCAGCAGATATTTCTGTGGATCAGGATTATAAAAAAAATGTGAGTATCTAGTTTACATGCTCTCCTCTTGTTACATAAGTATTCACAAAATCCAGCCGTTAACATTGTTTTGTCAGTATTGTTTCCTGCAATGTTTAGGCACTTTTTTTGATACCAAATTACTTAACTGTGAACTCTGGGTTTAAGAAAGAAGGAATATATGATTGCACCATATTGTGTTACTTTTTGTGGGATCCTCTGCATCACCTTGCGATTAAGAACTCAATCCAACTCCCACTGAAGTTAGTTCAAAGAATGATATAGAAGCCCTGAATTATTACTGAGAAAGACTGCTATATTAGCACTTATATAAGTAAATGACAACTGAAGTAATGACAATCTGAAGTTGGGCAATAATTCTTAGGAGAACCAACAGAAACCAAATATTTTCCAATACTGAAAACACAAAATCTGGTAAATAGTTCCACTGCTGTTACTACTGTATTTTCCCACAAAAAGATTAAACTCTTCAGAGACAAAAGAATTATAAATCCTTTGCTTTACATTAGCTAATGTGCAATGAGATCATTCAATGAAAAAGTATTTTAAGAGCCCACAGGAGTTGGAAACATTTACAAAAATTTGATATTAAAAAAAAAGAAAAGAAAAAAAAGATTTCTTAATCAGCATACTGTAGACAAAAATAACATCCAAGAGCACATACACCACTTCACATATCACTTAATAACATAGGAAAGAATTAAGTAAAATCATAGAATCATAGAATGGCCTAGGCTGGAAGGGACCTTAGAGATCATTTTAATTCAGCCTCCCTGCCGCCAGGGATGCCACCTCCCGACTAGATCAGGCAACACATGGGGACCGAACGGGAACCGAACCCGCGACCTTGGCGTTGTTAGCGCCACGCTCAACTGACTGAGCTAACTGGCCCCTTAAAATGAACTACAGGGCATGGAAACACTTTTATACACAGTTGTAACACTGCATTTTTCCATGTCAAAGGCCCCACATAGGTTTTATAGATATTTTCATAAAGAAAAATAACAACATTTAACAATAAAGATTAAAATAAACTCTCAAAACCTCAGAAATTGTAACAGGAGCTCGAATGACAGAAAAAGTTCTCCTTTGAAGAGAAACAATTGCCTTCAAGAGTTTTAGGTAATTAGTGTCCAAAACTAAGATGAACTAATACATATCATTTCAGATTTACTACAGCAGTACAGATCATAATTTTTGACAGGAAAATAAAATTCAGCTTGCAGTCAGTATTGTCATATTTTTATTATGTGCACCTCCACATGTTGCAGAACACATAACATTTTTGTTATATATCTAATGCAAGTTTTGTCAGAACAGATACCATATAAATTCTCTGTTTATGCTACATTTCTGTCTATCCTGTATTGTATTGAAATTGGTTCTTCTAAATTCATTTAAACAGAATCATGGTTTTGAGAATACACACAGCCATAACAAGTTTTGATATCACATCCGTTCATTTTCTGTAAAATAATTAGGATCTCCAATTAAAACTGATAAAATATGAACAAAAACATTGTAAGGTTTTGTTTATGTAAAAATGAATTGTACTTCTAGGACATTCCCCATCTTATACTAAATGTTCTGACTTGAATTAATTTTAGGCAAGAAGAATAGGGCAGAAGTAAAAGCCTTTCAGTGCTATATGAAATGGCGTAATGTGATGGCATGCTAATTATACTCCGAAATGTTTCAAAAGTATATGAGCAGCTATGTTCATTCTGAAAAAAAGCAGGCAACATTATGGACAGTGCATTCCAGAACTTCAAAACCTGTTGGCATAGGACATACCTGCTTTCTCGTTTTTCCGACTTGTATTCTATGGCTATCATTAAGAGCTTTAGTTTCGCAAACACCAGTCTGAAGGAAAAGAAGAGGCCAAGAGTCAGTCCTTGTTCACAAACAACACCCCATATGCAGAAATGGCTGCAGGGTATGTATTTTCTTTGAGAACATAAACTAAGATCTTTTCCCATTTTTTCAGTTAGGTATACACAGAACGTATATTAAGGTCTTTCTATTTTGAAGATAATGAGCACATATTTTCCTAAAAATATAAGCTGACAAGTTGAGAACAGCAGCATAAGAATCAACACACAACGTTATTAAGTCTGCTTAAGCAATAATAACAAAGGTCATGATACACAACATAAAATTCATTTGGCTGTAGTTGTGGATGTCTTAACAAAATTTTTCAAATCTTCACTGGAATTCACAGATAATAATATAATATTGTATAATAATATAATAAAACATTACTATATTATGTTATAATATTATATTATTATTATAGTTTGCATTCCATAGAAAATATGTAGATACTGGACTAAAATTTGAGTACACTATTAATAAGCCAATATTTGCCAACTGCTATCACAGAGGAACAGCATAAAAGGATGCAACTTCTGCCCAAAACATGGCAAGTACATTCCGATTCTGTAATACACAATTTTTTCAGTTGTAAAAGTCTGTACAAATGGCTATTTACTAAAACAACTCAGAGGTGATATTCAAAGACTTTCAGAACTGCAAGTTAGCACAACACTATTTGCTTCAAGCTAATAGGCTCTGTGAGAAAAAGCAAACTAATCTTTTTTTTGTTTGTTTTAAATAACTAGAGACCATTTTCCAATTTTGTCACTGAAATGTATGCAAATTCAATGCTATTTGCTTTCTGTTCTACGAGTTTGTCACAAATTATTCTAGGGCTCACTCTTCTGCACGACCGGGCCCAGAGAGCAGTGCTGAATGCTGCTGCACCCAGTTGGTGTCCAGTGACCAGTGGCGTCCCCCAGGGATCAGTACTGGGCCCAGTCCTGTTCAACATCTTTACTGACGACTTGGATGAGGGGATTGTGTCTACCCTTAGTAAATTTGCAGATGACACCAAGTCGGGGGGCAGTGTCGATCTGCTGGAGGGTAGGAAGGCACTGCAGAGGGACCTGGACAGGCTGGGTTGACGGGTCCTGGCCACTGGTATGAAGTTCAATCAGACCAAGTGCAGGGTCCTACACTTGGGCCACAATAAGAGTTAAGCATTGATGTAGGGGTTCTGCCAATACTGAGGTAATGTACTGTGTATCACATAAGGACATATAGAATAAAATTTACTTTTGCAATGTAATACTTGAGCATATTTTTTCTTCAAAAAATTTCCTTTTAAAGGTTTGTAAAAGTACCTCTGTAGTCTCCTTATCTGGGGAGGCAAGTGATATCTCAGTATTGGGAAGTAACACCAAAGGCAGATAGGGGCAAGATTAATTTAACTTTATTTTAGAATCAATTAAAAGTATTATTCTATCTCCACAATTCCAGTCGATATGAGAACCAAAGGCTTCTTCTGGAAATTGAATAGCCAGTTCTTAGAGTAATGAAAATACATATCCACAAAACTCATTAATATGTAACACTATATTTCAATTTTCAATGCGCTTTAATTAACCTGAAATTAATAGAGTTATTAAATTGTTGGGAAAATTGAGATAAATTTTTAATTTAAACTAAGAAGCCTCTAGATAATCAAGTGCTTGAGGAGAGCTCCGAAGTTTAGGTATGTTTCTAAATCTCAATACATGACCTTTTCTTATTGATTATTTTGTCTCAGCTCTATCAGCACAGTTAAATGAATGTCATCATTTTATCAAATACAGTCTCAGCCACATGTTTCTAAGAACTTGTATAGAAACTTAGTTATGTTTGACATCGGTTTGGAGAGGAGATTTAGTTTTCATGATTGCAGTTAGAGTTTACAGCACAAATTACCATTCATTCTGAATACAATACAAACTTCTAAAATATATTTCAAGAGATACAGAATATATTTCAAGATATCCCGGCAAAGTTTTGTGCTTACAGTAATAAACATTTTTGCTTAATAACATATACACAATCTGGCTAATGCAATGGAGGGATGGATTGTAGGCTTCTTCATTTTACTAGCAAATGGAGGACTGGGCTCTGTCATAGGTATGTCACAGAAAAAGACATATTTTTAAGTGGAAAACATTTGTCTAGCAGTTGTTTCTCCCTCATTCTTATACCATAATCTATATTTATGCTACTGTAAAAACTGGAAAACATGGAGGAAGTGAGCAAAATCATTCTCTTTTACATAAGAATTTATACATTACTTCTGCCCCTATTTCCTCCTTTATGAATGGAGTCTGTGGAAGTTTTTCTATGTTATCTAGTTAGACATTTGACATTTGAACAGTCCCTAGCCAAAGTTGTCCATAGCCTTTGTTTTGACCTTTAGGTACAGCTGTAATGAAGAACAATGCCAGCAGAAGAGGAAATAAAACTATGCTAAACTATCCTGACTATGTGGCCACAGCATTTTTTATCATAGAAACCCTGTGCGTATAAATCTCTCATTCGCAAAATCATTCTAGGACAAATATAAGCACTTATCCTTATATAAATCCAAATATAAGGATTTCTCTCTAGAAATAAAGTAGTAGCATAGTTTATGCTATACTTATACATTATATTCTTCAAATCCTCATTTCTCATTAAAAAAAAAATGTATTTTTTCTGGCATATTTCATTTGTTAAAAATGGTTTGCAACCAGTTCCACAGAGCTCTGGATGCCACACTGCTTATATGACTCCACTACATCTGTTTCAATTAATGAATAGTTTCCTTGAAATGGGACGTAAGCCAAGACGGTGATGCTGACAACTGCTATTCAAAGAATGGAAATCATTAGAAGAAATAATAGGACAGCACTTATGAGTAAATAACTCAATTTATATGCTTATGAACTTGTTCAACATTGAAAACACTGATGCTTTCATTTACAATCACTTAAGTCCAAATCTTTTCTGAAAACAGGCATTGCAATGTTCAGAATACTTCCATGCAGTGATTGCTCTAATGTCTATTTTATTTGATCCCATCTGATGTAGCAACATTTGGACTGTAGCACAGTGAAAAGGTCTGAAGAAATCTTAGACTTCACTTGAGAGAAGGCAAATACTTAGGTATATTAATATGTATTTCTACTTACTCACAGACTGCAGGGAAGGACAAACCCACAAAGGCACTAGACAGATATTCTGTATACATTTCATTTGCAACTCCCTCCAGGTAGTATTTCTGCCACGTATCCTCCTCAATCTAAAACAAAGAAACAACAGTGCAGAGTTCGGAGTAAACCCAAAAGTCTTCTTTAAAATTTACAAACAAATGCTTAGACATGAATCAGTTTCCAACAAACAACTCAGTAGACTTTTATAGCACATTCAGCGTGAGGTGAAATAAGATTGTAGTGAGCTGGAAGAAAAAAGTTTCTCAACCTTACTCTTTCTGAAAATTCTCTAGTGAAATGGTTACATTATATTGCTATTTGAAACAGTGTTTTGATTATTTTCATCTTGTTTGGAAGATGATCAGCAGTCAAAACTCATTGTTTAACATTTTCAATTTTTTTTTCTTCTCTGCATCTAAGGAAATGCAAAAAACACAGTGAAACATTTTTTCAGTGGTCATCAGTGATTGAGGACAACTGAAGAAAACCCTTTACAGGTAAATTCAGACATCTTTTACTGTTGAAGGAATGAAGAAGAAGTGCAACAGGACTACCATCAAAAGCTCAATATATTGGTCTAAGCAGAAGTTTCTGGTGATATTCAAGATGTGCAAGCTTCCAGCCCTGAGGTCTGTGGCTGCCATGTTGTATCTACAAAGCTTATGTCACTGACACTCCATAATGTATTTCAATTAGAATCAAACACCTCTCTTAAGGTAACTAGATCAAGCTGTTCAGTATCCATCAGCAGAGAACCAAATACAAAGCCAGCTGATATGACTGGAGATACGGCGTATGCTGAAGCTGTTCACTGCTGAAAACCCAGTTCTCTATACTGTAACTTGTGCTCTCATCCAGAGTTTGTTTGAGATTGGTCATTCCCAATGAGACCTCCCTATGCAAACTAGGGAAACCAGCACAAACACACAAACAGGCTTCACATCAAACAGTTCCTTCCCTATTTATTAGATCATATTCAAACAGAGAAAAAAACCTAACCACAATGGGGTGTTCCTGCATGTAATTTTCTTCAGTTTTATTCACTAATTTTGCTTTATAAATGGTATGAACAGAGAAATTAATATCTGCAATAATTATACACAGCACTAAATATATATATGATAATGCAGTATAAACTGAGTGAGAAACATGTTAATTACACCAGATTAGCAAAAATAATATTTATTTCTTTACATTTTTCATTACCACATTTTCACTAGATAGTAAGTAAATAGGAAACAAGTAGAAAGAGACTGGGATATCAGATATCTTAATTTTCTTAAACAAGGTACTTTATGTCACAGGTCATGGAAATATTTGTCTTGTAATTTAGTTCATGTCTAAAAGCTGTATTTTCTTCTTTGGAAAAAAATATAAAGTTAGCTCCACTGTTTAGGTAGCCCTGTTACAGTCTTCACGTGACACAGCAGAAAGTGAGACAGTACTGAGTTTAGATGTAAAGGCCAAAAAATTGGCATAGTGAGAAAGTATTTTTTTTAAACTATAGGTAGAAATTTGCAAAACTACCTGAAAGGTTGAAGTACCAAATACCTAATGATTGGAGAAGGACTTGGATAAAACTATCTCTCTCAAATATTTCACAGTTTGTGTTTTTCTGATATCCCCAGCTTTTCCTGAAGCTCAGTCTACACTGTGTATAGAGATGACAATACTAATCCTACAGCAAACAGAGCTGAAGCCATGCCCAATGAAGAAGCAAAAAGGCTGCTTCAGGAATATCCATCCTCACAAATTACTGCAGATAAGGCTCAAGTGCTTTAATCTACACTGCTGATCTTGCTTGTCTAAAGCCCCAGAGCCAGTGTAAAGGCAACCAGTTGAGTGTGAGCTAGATTTTTTTTTACCCGTTACATAGAGAACTATCAGCATTTCAGAAATTCTTATTAAAAAAATCAGTCCAATAAGGTAAATAAGTTACTATTGCTTTACAATTGTGTGCAGCTACATTACTGTCCACTACATCAAATGCCTTGGATAATATCCCATCAATGATTTTAATGGTATGAAAACCCTCATGGCAACAAAACATAGGCCTGTATATTTTCTATGGTAAAAGCATTATGGTATGTTAGGAGGGGTGTACAGTTTGTTATGAACATATGTTTGAAACAGTAATATAAACGTACATTTCTGTCAGTACTCAAGAACAGAAATTAATGCATGGGATGTAAGTAATTTGGGTAAAGGTGTCCAAATTAATTTTCCAGGTATTCAGCAATAAATCAAATTGAGAAAATAATCTTTAAGTGACAATTTATCTTTGTCTGTTGTATCAAACTACTGCTTTTTTAAAATAGCATTAAGATATGACGTTCTTGCTTAACATGCAGGGCTTAAAAGAAAGCTATGTAAATTTCAAAAGAATAAAAATTTAAGAAGGGAAAAATTAGGTGCATACCTTGGTAACCAGACAGTTCAGGTCTGTGATCATACATACTCAACGCATTTAGCAGACAGCTCAACAACATACTCAACAATATACTCAATGCATTTAGAATCATAGAATTATTTACATTGGAAAAGACCTTTAAGATCACTGAGTCCAACTGCTAATCTAGCAATGCCAGGTCCACAACTAAACCATGTCCCTAAGCAGTACATCTACACAAAACCAGACAACACCTACTCTGTATCCAGCAATTGGATTTCTGCCTCTTAAAATTAAAACTGAACTCTTGGCTACATAAATAAAATTCAAGATTTTTTTCTATGTACTAATTCTATTTCTCTTTTAACTAGTTGTTTATAGTTTCATTAGTTGTGCTTCTTATTAGTCTACTCCAAATTATGCTTCTAAACAAGCTATAATCAGATGAAAATATTAAGTGTTTAGAACAACTTCTAAGCTAAGTAACTGATATTTTAAAATTAAATCTTTTAAGAACTTCTAAAATCTTATATGCTTTAAGAAATAAAATTATATAAGCACAGCTGTAAAAGTAAACTACATTTTAAAAAATAAAAGCTGTAACAGTTACAGAATCCTATTCATTCCACAAGAGTCTAGAAAAGTTTGTTCTTGTTCCTTCTTACACATTTTTATTAAACACTTAGTATTTTCTAAAAGTTTTAAGGTATATTTCTCTATTCCATATTCTTACTCCAGTTCAAACAATGAGGTTCACAAAACCCTATAAAATAAGAATTCTGTAGAAATGCAGTAGTGTTCCTTTTCCTATTCCTTTTTTTTTTTTTCTCTTTTGGAGAGCTGCCTTCAACTCCACTTCCTCTGCCTGCAGTTCAAGTCGCTACTCTTGGCTCTGCCCCCTTGTTTCTCTCCTCTAACTTAATCACACGCACCACCCACAATACCAACAGTTCTGTTTCTCTAGGCTAATGTCCTCTTGCTCCCTATTTCCCTCTTGACTCATTTATCCAAATGGAAATGTCAGCCTGCCTAACTGACATGTACTAGAGGATGTAGAGCCACCAGCTGACTGTTTCACTGATAGAGTTCTTAATCTTACTTCCCCATCAGTGGCATTTCCACCTCCTCCTTCAAACTCCTCCTTTAGGCTCATAAAATGGCTATTTTCTCTGCCTGCTTCACCCCAGCTACTAGTTCGATGCTTAAATTGTACAGCTTTTCTTCCCATTAATCAGGATAATCTGTGAAAAAATGCCTAAACCATGCTAGAAGAAACTTCATCTTTAAAACCTGTAAGACACAGCAAGACCAATTCCATGCCAAACTAGCATTTTCGGATAGCCAGTACCAAAGATGTGAAGAATGCAGTACTATCATACATACCAAGCTCAGTGAACAAAACTAGGATTATGTTACTCATTACCAGGAAATAAAGCAACAGCTACATTAAAGGGCTTCAGAAAGGGACTTATAGCTGAGCCTCTATGGTTGCAGAAGCACATGGCAGGAGTGCACTGTCCTAGCAGCATAAATAAGAGCTACAGCTCTGCTAATGGTCTAACTTTAAGAAATATTTCCATACCGTGTCCATACATGGCTTTAAATGCTATAATCATAATAATGATGAGCTTTTCAAACTCTTTTAAAACTTAAAAGGACCTATTCCTTCTAACAGCTTGATCTACAGCTCATTTAAACTCCTCAAATCTCTACTGATGCTGACATGCTCAGGATCATTGTGTGAACAGCAAAAGCAGAAAGAAACAACAGTATGTTCTGACATAATGATTTAAGTTAGAAAAAATAAAATGAAATCCAGATTATATCATTATGTTACTAAATATTACTATTACTTTTATACTTTATTATGAATTATTTTGTAGTATAACTTTCATTGGAATTTGGTATGACACAAATATCTCTTAAACAAACAGTTTTCACATATTAAAAAAAAAAATAATTCCACAGATATTTTGACAGGATTGTGTAGTATTTTACATAAGTTTACATTTTCATCCTAAAGGCTGGGTACTAATTTGGGATGCACCAATCTTTCTCCATGTTAATCTAGTCGAAAGGCACTTTTTCAAAAGACTGTTCTAAAGAACAGAAGAGATGGAAAATATTTTTAAAAATCGTTGAAATAAAAATTACAATGAATTTATTTCCTTTAAATTTTCTTCTCCTGCTGACAGGCTGCCAAGTAACTGGTTACTTTACTTCTGAAGATGTAAACAACTGCAAGATTAAATTGCAAGATGGAGATGTTCCAAATCATACGCTTCCTGACAAGTGGGCTGCAAACAATCAAGAGAAATTTCTTCCACAGAAATTGTTTCACCATTCAGAGAACATGTGGGATGCTACAATGGCTTTGCATTGCGTTACTCTCCACCACACACAGAGAAATCATATCACATTTTTTATAACCTTTTTATTTATATCAAGCTTGCAAATGTTGCTGATCAGCAACTCCATATATACATAAAAGAGATAAAGTGCAGGCTTGGTAAAAAATAAGAGTAATGATAGCAAGGACATGTTTGTAACTTATGGTCTATTTTGTGGGTTTTCTTAGATTGACACCACGTGGGGTTTGAAAAAAAATATACAAATACATTATGTGTTTCTCCTTTCTACTTTCTTTCCTTCGTTTCTTTTCTTTAGGCAGATGGTTTTAATTTGGAGAAAGGAACTGCAGATCAGACCTATAGTTAAGTACTCACCCTTAGTCAAGGACCAGGAAAGTACTAGAAAAATACAAACTCATTCGCAAAGCAGTGATCAAGCTTCATAGATACTGGTTAGTGATAAACTAATGTTCTTGAAGAGATTAAGATGATGTTTAAGATATACTCTGTTAGGATATCATGTAATGTTGATTAATGAATTTAAAGAATTGTTGATATTTGGGATGCTATAGAAAGTTACTATAAAATAATGATAATAACAGACTAAAGACGATCTCATTTAATCATGTTTTCCCTGTGATTTCAAAGAGTGAGACAGTATTTTCTGACAGGCAGTATCTGCTGGTCTGCTAGAAATGAAATGATTATTAAAAAGGTCCATTGTTCAGTATTTCTTTCCCAATTCCTTGAATCTTGAAGTTAGCCTGAATTTTTGTAGAGTAAGGCTCCACAGACAAACATAACTAGTTTCTCCCATAATCCATGTAAGGTACTAATTTCAAAATTCTTAAAGTGAGACAAAAATACTTGAGGAATAATTGTGTTCTTGACTAAATTAAGCCTTTGAGACAATATTTTGAAGTCTGCTGTTGCAACTAACCTCAAAAACTGAATCTCTAAACAAAGTCTGCATAATGTGTGTCTATTTTCCTTTAAAATACTTAACCATAATTTGAGTGATTTTCATCCAGGTCATCTCTGGATTTACTGATACTTATCTACTACTTAACCATACTTATCTATACATTAAGAGTAAGTTGGCAAAAATTGTTAATGTAGACATGAAATAAGCTGTCCTGTATGCACTTAGGAAATTGATGTTTCACATGGCAGCTGCCTGAAGACAATGGAGAATAGTTAAATAATATTTAAACTTCATGGAAGCAAGGAGACCTGAATTTAGGGTGAGTTTTGTTCAAGACACTGCTGATAAGGTTATCAAAAATGTCATTCAGTAAAACTATAAAAGCTATTTATCCGGTTAGTGAAGTTTATATCTTGATTTTAGCCTACCTGGAAACACTACCGTTGCTTATAAATATGGAAGAAAACCTAAAGCAGTTTTAATTTTACAGTTATAATTTTGTTACCGCACATAATTACTGGTCTATCCTATCTCAGCTCCCAACAGCAGAAACTGGACACTTGTATTTTCTACCTTTGTACAGTATGGACTAATACAGCTGAGACAAATTCATTTTGGTGAAATGTTTTCTGTGCTAAAGATTTGCTTGCTGGCCAAACAAACACATGCCAGCAGAAAGCATAAATTTATCAAGTATTGTGTGTTCCAGGAAGCCAAGTGTGCTAGGTTACTTTTGATTTCAGATAGTGACACCAGGCTTTATCTCCTGTTCATTTTTATCTCTGTCATTACCTGCCAGATATTTAGATCATAGAATCATAGAATAGTTTAGGTTGGAAGGGACCTTTAAAGATCACCCTGCTCCAACTCACCTGCCATGGGCAGTGACACCTCCCACTAGATCAGATTGCTCAAAGTTCCATCCAATCTGACCTTGAACACTTCCACAGATGGGGCATGCCACCCTTAGAAAATCTGTCTTGGTAACAAAAATCGTGAATAAGTAAACAGTCAAATACTGCTCTGGAATGATGGGATGTGTCTTTGCTAGTAGAGTAATTAAAGTAGAAGCTAATGTCACCCAGTATTTAGAATAGAATAAAACGTGGCAGAAAAGCTGCAGTGAGGAATAACACAAGATCACTGGAAGGCATGAAGTACGTGAGTAACAGCAGTGAGCCACTTCAGTACAGGGAAAAAAAAACAACAACAATCCTTGATATTATTCGGTCCTACTACCATTTATTCCTATCCCCTTTTACCTCTTCTCATTTCTTGCATGTTATTAATATTTTCATTTAGCCTTATACATAGGCCTCTACAGATCTTAGAAAGGTGTAACTGTTGAATGAAGACACAGTAATTGATCAAGGACAATACCCTTTTTTTAGTTTAGACCTCCTTGACTCATCAAGTGTTGCATACCTCAAGCATATCACCAAGCAATGACAAAAGACACTTTTTTCCTTACAGAAAATGAGCATCAGTCTGACCTTCACCGGCACAATCCCAAGGAGAGGGCTTTTCAGGTCACTCTATTATTTTTATCCCTGAATTTAAATAACTAACATATTTCAAGCTGATACTGCAGCAACATGAGTAAATGTAACACTCTAGAAAGATAAAAAGACAGCACAACTAGTGATTGATGTAGCAACAAGGAATCATTCACTATCTTCTACTGGTGACTACACCATAAATTATTTACATAGCATTTTCTTTTGACTTTGATGTTAAATCATAGCAAAACATTATCACAGGATGCTCTACGGGTATAAACACTAAGTAATTTTTTTCTTCAGAGACCTTACAGACTCATGAGGAAATTTCAACAAATAACAATAAAAAAAAAAGTTATTCCAATCATAACTAGGAAGAAAGGTGAGTTTTGGTAATTGCTGGACCTCACACAGAACGTGTCGTATCACCACAGTGACATGAATCTCTATTTTCCAAGTTTCTCTCTACTACTGTAAGCACATGATTATCTTTTCCTGACTATGTTACACTGCAATTCTGTCTTCTGGAGAGTCATAAAACAAACTACCCACTGACTCAATAACCTATATGAAGAATAGCTGGAAAATGACAGAGTGTACCCCAAGAGATCTAATACTCATCTGTATATTTTTTTAAGGCACAATGCTCCTCTGCTCTCCTCTATCTGTATACAGATACAATGTTGCTATCAGCAAATATATTTACATAATACAATCATTTCCTAGTGAGACATGGTGACAGAGATATGAAAGAACTATACACATCTTGCAGGCAAAAACGTTAGTATTGTCAGAAAAAAATGAAAGCCTTAATATTCCCAGCCCTACCCCCTGGCAGTGTAATTATCAGAAGTTCTCCAGTCCCAGCTGATCTATCTTGTTCCTAGCATTTGCTTCTCACTGTAATGATGTAAATAGCTACATCAAAGAGATTGAGTATATCTGAATCTGGTAATGCTATATTATCTCTTCTGCCAAGATCTAAGTCTCACCAACAAGACAGAGAACGAATGCCAGAGTTGTACTGTGACCTAGGATCTTTTACTGCATTTTGCAAGGAAAAATAGGGAAAGGATGGTGGAGTGCCTTTATAAATACTAAGGAAGTGACAAAATGAAAATTCCTTTCTAGCATAATGAGAGCAGCTGTAAAGTCTGCTCCCTCGTACTGAATAAGCTCAGTTCATCACCACCAAGGAAAGCATACAAAACACCAAAATAGTACAAAAGCCTTTAAGTATAATTTCAGATGTTTCCATTTTATATTTTAGACATATATTTACTTTGGTAAACAACACTAAATGAATCACAAAAACCTCACAGAAAAATAACTAAATTAATAAATTAATTCTATTCACTACCTCTCTATAGTAACAATTGAATATTTTAGTTTTGTTAAAGCAATCTTTCTTTAATCTAATGACCTAATTTTCATATTTTTTTAGCATGCATGAGCCATTACGCAGTAATTTCTGAACGCAATTCAGAAATTCTGAATGATCTTCTCAAAATTATAAGGTTTATATCAAAAAATTAATGAACTGCTGTGTAAACAACATAGAAGTTGTTACCTAATTCCTTTCACAAATACAATAAAATTTTCTCTAGAAAGATGCCTAGAAGGCCATGTAGAGAAAAGATTTACAAAAAATGCCTAAAAAATAACATCTTCACTGGGGCAGTTTTCTTAAGCCCTTGCCAAGTTGTCTTCATCTACTTCTATCTCACACAGGGACTTCTGCCTCCTCCTAGGCTTCCCTTCCAGCGCTTCCTACTTAATTTTACAATTCTCTTCTTCACAGCATTGTGGGTATTTTTTCTAACAACATAGATGAGAAGATAAGAAGTAGAATATTCTTGACTGGTAGTCAAAAAGAAGCTGTACATTGAAAGCAATGTATTTGAAAGATTTCCTCACTTTCACCTATTATACCATTTTAGTCCACTTCAATTGCTTGTGTGAATGTCTGGTTTTATTATGCCTTTAGATACGGATATCAACATCTGACAGAAAAGTATTTGGCTGAAAGCAGTTCATACATTGCTAGCAAAGAATGAAGGTTCCTGGATTTACAGTCTTATAATTGAATTTCCTTAAGTTTTATAAATCATCAATTACCTCTTTACTCAATTTCATTGTCTGCTTAAATCAAAGCTAACAAGAATTCCGAGTCATATAAAAATTCGACAGCCTCAGCCAACTATTTCTGCAGTTCTTTCTGTATGCAAGAATGTTTTTTAAAATTGGTGTGAAAAAAGTACGTTTTATAAAACATCAAATATTCTAATTGAGATGAGCTGTAATTTCAAATGAAATACATGCACTTTTTCATTGTTTATACTAATGTAAAGTCTTGTAGTAGATCATAGCAGAGACACTGTTCTTGAAAAATTATGACACCTAATTCATCTTTTAGATGCTGGCCTTGATGGGTTTGAACTCAAAGGCATATAGGCTCTACTTCTAATATGCTCAAATTTACAAAACAGGGCAAGTATTTGTAACCAATCATAATGCAAAAGATAAATTGGTCTTGATCTATTCAAATGATTGACTGAAAAATGCACTCCATGGTAGACTTCAGTCCAAGACAAATATACTCTTATCACAAGGACTGATACTATTTGTAAATAGCAAACAGTTTTTAACCACAATAGTTTTTAATTCCTAGACTCAATTACTAAAAATATTACATTCAGGTAGGCCTTTGGAGAATAAACGTCTTTGGGAGTGGGCTGTGTTAATATTTGGCCTAAATCCTCTGAGGATACCTGCGAGGTAATCATTTTCTTATGCAACCTCGTGGAGCACTTCACAATAAATTCAGAAGTTGCATTTCCTCTCCACCTCCCTTTCAAAGTTCTTCATTTGAAGGAGTTCAGTGTGCGCTACCCTAGTCTAATACTTTAATACGGTCTAAGGCTGCCTAGGTGGCCAAAAATAATTAGCAAAGCAGTTTATGTGTTCCATCAGTGTAGCAGATGTAAATCTGTGTGGCTTCATTATGCCTCTCTTTCAGCCTGGACTAGAAAGGAATGTAGAAAGGAAGAACTGGACATTGCATATGTGTGGGCATGGTCAACAGCTGCCAAAAGAGCCCACAGAACATTCCTTCTCTCAGAACAGTTCAGCGGAAAATTGAGACTGCTCTAGATCATTTTTCAGATCTAGAGTGATGTGTACTGTCATATGAATAGAGCAAAGACAAAACTAATTCACTTGCAGACTTGTGTTACACTCAGGGATCACATTCCACATTTTATTAATTTATACAACAATACTAATTCATATTGGCTTGCATAGTGGTATACAGGAACAATATTTTGATCACCTCTGCCTTTTATTTCACTTACCTGCTTTTTACAATGTTTTTCATATGGGTAGACTTCTGGTATACATTTGCTAATCCAAACAATACAGAAATTGCAATACAGTATAGTATTTCCATCCTTTCCTGAGACTATGCAAGTAATAAAGAGTCCCAATTCCTTCATTAATACAATGATAACAGTCCATGCTATAAAAAGACTGGACTATAGAAATACAGTGTAAAGTTGTTTTTTTTCCTTACTATATCATTTGTTCTGTGATCTATCCTTCTTCCTTTAAGTGTTTACAGAACCTTAATCTTTTTTAGCTGATTTCCTTTGTGTTCAGTTTGTTGCCAAAGTGAATATAGAAGATTTCATATGAAATTACATTGCTAAAACCAAAAGGAAAATATTAGGAACAAATATAATATTTTGAGGTTTCTTTGTTTGTTTTACCTCTAATACTGGACAGACTGTTTACACAATTAATTTTGCTGTAAAGTAACACATAATGAGTTAAATGTGTGCAATGTCACCATCAATCACATTCATTTGTATTTGACTGACTAAACATTTATGGCACATTAAATCACTTTCTAATCACATTATGAAGGAGGAGGAACAAACATATTTCAAGGGTTCTTTAAAAATACAGAAGTTTCACTACACTTTTCTGACAATCTCCTAACTTGTGGGAGACTTCACTTACAATGTTTGCCCATGGGATTTATGAAGGTCTAACAGTACTTAAATTCAGTGCTCTAAACGAAGAGGAGTGGAAGTTCTTTTAGAGAACGGATATCTTTCTTTTCAACAGAGTCCTCTTCAACATTTCCAATAAATGCAGTTGTCTCCTACAATACGCCACTGATTCACAGCTGTGACTCAGTAATAGCTTTCTCTTTCAAATACAGTTTTGAGAGTGAAACAGCTTGGAAAAGAACATCCTTTCAGCTAAATAAAGACATAAACCTCTGTTTTGTTCTTGTATGTTTACTTTGCTTTAGATTTTAATATACCCTGAGATCCTTGGAAATGACAACATGCATTTTACTTACCTGAACAAGTCATTCTTAGTTAAAAGGCAGACATTTTTTACCTGGTACTAACAGTCTTGCACTCTCCATGTGCACTATTTTACAGCATTTTTTACTCAGTGACTCCTTAAGACGACATCCTGACACTGATAGCTTCCTCCAAATCAAATTCATTGCTATTTTTATTCTTATTCTGTGCATATAGAAATACTGACATATAATTTAAGTAGTGGCTTGCAAAGCTGAGCCTTCAGCTTAAAACTGTTGATCAGTGACATAGCACAATCTTTCACTGTACTGAAATTATTATAAGAGTATCTTACACAATAAGAAAATAATGATAATGATAATGGTAAGATGATAATGATAATGGTAAGATAATGGCATGAGAAGTTAAATACATTTTCTCGAAAGATGCTACCTCTAGTACAGTTCCCCCATATTCAGACTTTATCGCTTTCCAAATCTCTCAATTTTCTCACTGCAAGTTTAAATTTAGTATTAAGATAACTCGAGTTAAGACTGAGGCATCTGAAGATACCTCTAGATCTGGATTTCCTCGAGGGAAAATTGATCCCTTCTCATTTTGGAAAGACAGAAGTTGAGCAGAAGTTTCATGCCTACTTCTGATGTCAAAAGTAAGTTTATAGAACAGTTTACCTACATAATATGGATACATTACTGTGACTGTTAGAAATGTTTGAGACTCCTGAGAGTCCCGGGTTACCACACCAGGCAAGAGCAAGGAAGACCAAAATAACCAGCAAGAAGAATGTAGCTCATAAGAGATGTAGTTTTCTTCTGGGATATAAGCAGAAAGGATTAATATCAAAGGGACCATATGAGTCATAGACGGTTCCCAAGTTTGGCTTTACTGAAGAAAAAGAGATTCTTTTTTTTTTTCAGAACAAGAATAATGATGCAAACATCATAACTGAAGATAGTAAAGTGTAGAGCCCAGGCTTGTTTTCATATTGAAAACTGGCATTTTTTTTTTCCTATGTCAAGGCTTAGGGCTGGGCCAGCCACTGAACACTGACAGATGCTCTGTAACCCTTCTCCCTCACTTTTGACACAGGCATCTCTTGTCTCCAAAGGATACCTTAATAAGAATTTCAGGACTTAAGAAGAAGTAAATAAAAACTCACTGTCTTGCACTGACATGTATGCCTCTGTAAGAACAGCCCTGTTTTTCACATCAGGGAACATCAGGCTGTTTTTGTTTTTGCTTACTCACACAATCAATTGAAGTGGATTGTGGCCTACCACATTGTACTCCAGTGTTTCCTGCCCCATTAATAACACTCACGGGATTGAAAACTGACCATCCTTTATGTTTGGGATCATTGTCCCAGAAAGGCACCAGGGAAGAAGCACTCATTGCTGCAATCAAGGCCTTGCTCTAGTGAAGTAGTACAGCAGCCATAGAAGTCTAGGAATAACTGGGTAAAAATTTTGCCTTGTAATCCAAAACCAGCTCTTTGATTGTGGAGCAGCAAATACACAAATAATGTTGTAGAAAGTTCAGGCTTCAGTTTCAAAACATGTTCCCTATTTATTCTCTCAGTCAGAGGTCTACTAGCCACCTGACGTAAAAGACCAAAATGATCAGTCTTTTTTCTGGGCACTTTGTTGCTATTCGGAACATACATAAATCATATTTTTTGTTTTAGCAGCAGGGGCTTTTCTCATGGAAAAACATGTGGTTTGGCTAAAACGAAGCAAAACACAAAACACCAGAAATATCTCCCTACTAATGAATGATGCTTTGAAAAATCACTTAAAGGCCAAACACTTGCTGAATAAAAATAAAAATATAACTTGACAGAACCTGGCTCACGGCCCAATTTGCAGCAGAGAACTTTTGTATGAAAGTGTGTGCTGTTTTTTTCTTTACTTACAAATTCTGTTAATGTGTTTCTATCTGTTTCATATTTGAGTCATGTTCTTGCTCAACATCCTGACAAAGTGAATTGCAGACTAACACATTCTAATGAAACAAGACATTACCTTTATGAATGATCTCATAGAGAAGAGGTTGGCTAACATTGTCGAAAGGCCTGGTGCCAGGCAGCTCTGGGCTATGAAACCCAGCTTGAGCTCAGCAAGACAGATTGCATCATCCCCTTCTTTCCAGTTCCAGCTTGGGATATTTAGCAGATGGGCCTGGAAAACAAATAAACAAAGAAATAACCCATAGGTGAAGAACTAGAAATACTTCCCTGAATATAGTACATTATTCAAGGAGATAGCGGTGAATGTTTTCCTTTATTACTAGCTTGACTTTTTCTGAGATGGCAAAGGACTCCCAAGTATTTTATAGTTTAACTCTTGGATAAGAAATGCTTCAATCTTACCTATTATAGACAAAATTTACATTTCTCAAGCCATATTCTGGCTGTGACACTCTGCTAGGCCCCTCCTTACACCTGAACAAACCACAGAATTTTGTAAAGATTTCCTTTCATTTTGTGTATTCTTACAGCACCCTGATCTACTCTCTGACTGATAAGACACATGCATAATACACAGGAATCAAATATAACTTAGATTACAACTCATATGAAGCTGCAACTTTTACATGACATTGTAATTTAACAAGGAATACAACAGCTTCTGTATTTATATATAATTTCTTCCACCCTGAAGGACAGCAATTGACTTAGTGAAAGTTCCAAATTCTTCCTGATATTGATATTTATAAGGATAGAAGAAAGAAAATAACTGATCAAGACACTCCTCCAGTATTGGCACTGGTCAGTTAGGTACTGATATTGTAAAGTTATTGGCATAACTATTGGATTCTCTCCTCCATCTACCTTGTACATTTGCTTAGACATAAGGAAACGCTGCTATCTTCATGCTTGTTTGCCCTCATAAGCTAGTATCACAGTTCAGTGCTTTGATAACAGCTATTCTTGAAGACACATTCATTTGAAATATAAAGGAAAAACATAATATTTAAAAGATCTTCCCCTCTGAACCCATTTAAAGCAGAGAAACAACTTGCTTTTATTCTACAAAAAGACAGGCTCTATACATTCACATACAGGAAGAGGACATTACAAGTAACAGTCATCGCTTTTTTTCCAGCCAAAGGTTACAGGTTTAAGGAGTTAATAGTCAAACCTTCTAAGTAACAGGATTATTGTGTATTTCACTGAATGAAGGTCTACCCAGCCAAGTTTTTTCTGCAACACTGGGCAGTGCTTGACACTTTTAGAAATCATAAAAAAGCAGGTCACATCTGAGTAGTCTATCTTTTAATATATTCTTCCTAGCCCCATTAATCAGCAGTTCATCAACTTCCTCATCTCAGGATTGAATGAGTTGAACTCATTCTGTTTAAAGGCCAGATTTGCCATTAAAAAATATGCTGAATTCCTACGCAAAGCGAATTTATTATTTTGATCTCCGTAATATTTTTAGTAACAGATTCCATAACTGAATTATATTTTATATAAAAAAACACTTAATTTTATTTATTTTGTACCCATTCCTTGGTAATTTCAGGTCGATACCATCATGCAAGAAACAAAATATCACAACAAAACTCCAACGAGACAATAATTCTATGCATTTTTTTTTAAGTATCCACAAAGAACTGACTTCAGATGACTTACCTAGAGGTCACCAATTCATCTTGGGTCGTTTTAGTGTAATAAGCTGAGCAAAACCTAGAGAAGCTGAGCGGTTAAACGCTCATCTGGAAACCATAGCAACTATGGACACTGTAGCTTTGAGAATTAGACCCTAGACAATTAATAAATGTCAGGATTTTTCTAAAGTCCCTTGCATATATAAATAACATTGAATCACCTTGTAAATGGATTACGCAACAAGACTTGTTAGGATGTTTTGGTTTGGAAAGAAAAATGTTTACTGTACTGGGTTTGCGTGGCCAGGCTTTGGTAGCAGATAGATTAACAAATTTAATTGCCTTAACTCAAGTCTGTTTTGCCCAGTGATCTCCCTGTCCTTATCTCAACCCATAAGCCTTTTGTTATACGACCTCTCCTCTGTCCATCTAAGAAGAGGGAGTGATAGAATGGCTTTGGTGGCCACCTAGCCTCCAGCCAGGGTCAAACCACTACACTTACGATTAATGGAATTAGAAAATATGTGTATGAGTAAATGCAATGTAGTAAGAAAATTCTGGGGAGACATTGCTGGTCATCACTTTACCTTATTGTGATACTGCAACATCTGAGTGATAATTCTTATCTTCGGATGATAATTCTTTATTGAAATAACTCTAAAAATAAAAGAAAGAAAACAATTAAAAGAATTTCTAGGTGTTGAGATATTAGGATAATACATCCCAATACCTCTACTTTGCCATGTTGCCAAGTTTCACAATTAAAACTATATCCTCTTACTCATCTGGCTGTAAAGCCTACTGATGGAAGTCAGATCTATGCAATACTTAACCCTAGTCAAATTCAGTTAATAATCACTGGCTAATAGTAGAGAATATCAAACTTTGGGAATTATTCAGTTGCATGGTTTGCTCTTTCAGAATTTTCAGAAGAGACTTGTTTGAGCCACTCTGTTTGAATACTGTATTCATTTTGTTAAGAATATGTCATCTTCCGTGATTATATTCATGCCTTTGAATCAACATAATTCACCAAGTTTTCCCATTATAAACGTCTGGAAAGAGTCCCTTTTTTCTGCCCCACCACATATTATTTACAGTTACTAGAAGTTAATCATATTTAAATACCTTGAACAATTATTTTCCTTGGCATAAAACCAAATTTAAATTCATCTTAAATTTGTGGGTTATTTCAAAGCTCAATATTGAAACTGATATCTGAATGCTGAATTTATAAAATATGGGGCTACTTTCATAATCTGAAGCTTGTCTGTGTTCTTAATTATTTAATGAGTGTAAGATATTCTCAGCTGTGTACAGATTTAAACGTCTGAGAAATGAGCAGATTGCTATCATTTTATTAAGAGAGGAATATACTATTTAAAAATGAAAAAGCATCAAGTAAAATTAAAAAGAAACAGGCCCAAAAAAGAATCAGTTCTGTGTATACAAATTAAAGATAGAAAAAGAAGATGAAACCATGAAAACAAGAAAATATTCTGAATTGTTATGGAATAATCAGCCTCCTATTCAATTTTGCTGAATTAAATTCATTTAAATGTGAAAAAACACAAGAGTATTCCACTCTCAAAATAACACTTTTGCATTTTATTACATTAAATGTATTAAATCTATTAAGTCTGCACTAGTCTGCAACTGGAATATTTAAAATTTATTTATGCAATTAACATCAAAAGAAAGTTTCTCGCATTGTTACTCAAAAGCATGTTTGGAAAATGAAACTAGCCATACTTAAGTCCTGCACCTTCCACAGCCAGTCAGATCTCTCGTGCACAGTGAACTTTTTCCAGAGAAGAAATCTTATCAATTTTTTTTATTTCTCCCTTTCCTTCAATTCACAGCATAGAAATATCTGACAGGCCAGTAAAACTGGTTTATAACAGCAGCCAAGTCTATGTTGGAGAATTTTCAAGAAATCACTGACGTTTTAATTTTAAAAAGGAGAGACTGGTCTCCGTAAAACATAGGTTGTATGAACAAAATACAAAAACCAGAATGGGTAAGGTTTATTGTCATCTACGTTAGCTGCCATCTACTGACTTCCACCTCCCTCTTTCAGAGGCTATAAGGAGAAAAGTGGGACAAGATCTGGTGGTCCCTAATGTGGTAAGTGCCTTGTAAATCAAATAAGCAACATCTAGTCTTCAGTGTGAAAAAGGAGGATGGAGCTAGAACACCACTCTATCATTACCATCACATGAAGCTTATACCTTGCTTATACCCAAGCAGCACAATTACTTGTAGGAAAGAGCATATATACCAAGGAGCAATGAGGTATGACATGACGAAGGGTCCTTCTGTCCCATCGTTAACAGCAGCCTAAGCACTCATGTAATGTACTGTTGCAACCACATAACTGCAAAATGACCAGGAGTACCAAGGCTTGTGCTCCAAGTGTCTCTTCTGACAAGCGCTTTCTAAATTGGCTAAATTAAAACAATTTAGGTAGAAATTGAGAATCTTGTGATTTGCCCCCACCAAAAAAAAAATCCCGCAACGTTCTTCCAGTGCAACAGATGAGCAATAAAGCTGCGTGTGGCTGTAGTCTGTCTGCACACCGGAAGTTAGCTAATCAGAGTTAAGAACCAAGAACCTACCAAAAACTATTAAGTTTACCTCATAATATTGGAAGCATCTTCAGCATCTGGGTCAGCGCAGTATTTATTGGCAAGGATTAGGCACGCATCTGCTGACTCTATCTGAGACATCAAAGAAAAAAGAGCCATAAATAGCAATGTCTCTTTCCAGCTCTTCTTTCACCCTGAAGTATCAGGAATCCAATACTGCCATTATGAATGTGAATGTCAGATCTTAACACTGCTAATCAAAAATATTAAAAGGCTAATGTGAGTTAATGTGAGTGAACCTACCAGCTCTTGTACACATACAACAATTTCTTGAAACTGGCTTATGATGCTCAGACCAGGTC
Source organism: Apaloderma vittatum (assembly GCF_000703405.1). Classification (NCBI taxonomy): domain Eukaryota; kingdom Metazoa; phylum Chordata; class Aves; order Trogoniformes; family Trogonidae; genus Apaloderma; species Apaloderma vittatum. The sequence goes on from NW_009720397.1 coordinate 37,308, forward strand.
AGTAGTTCAGTTATTGACTCTTACTTCGTATCAGCTGAAGTATGAAGATGTCAACAGTTTTATCTTTGTAACTGGGTACTGAAATTTAGATCCCTAAATTTGAGCACCAGTTTTAGAAAGTATGAGGAGGAGAACTTATCTGTTCACAGGACCTCTAAGTTCACATAAACCTTAGCTGTATTTAATTCAAAGCAGATGACAGAAGTATTTTTCAGAATATACAACCAAATACCAACACAAAGGGTGGAATACAGAACACAAAATACCAATGCACAATTTTATGGTCATAGAACATAATGAACTGAAACAGTGTGTGTTGGGCTAATAAAGGTAGTCAATTTCTGTAGCCAAAATGGAGAAAAGACATATCAGTCTTCAAGAAAGTGGTAACATTGCACTATTCATAGATTAAGTAGCTAGTATACTTTCCACTAAAAAATAAAAAAGAAACATAAAAGTTAATGCTGTGTCTGACAGCTTGTCATCTTCTCTATTTTTTCATAGAATTTCCTGCTTTGCTTTAAGAGTACAAAATAACCTACCATGGAGAATTCTAGACAATAAATCTATCTCATTTTAGCTACCAAAAATCTTACTTTTTTTTTGCAGGATTCTAGACAATAGAAAAAGGCTTTGATGGGTGAAAATCTATTTTCTAATCATTCTGATGAAGGCAAGACAATAGCATTTTAAGCTATTATCGTAAGACAATGTTCTATTATATCAAACATTAATGTAAAATACACTTTTGAACTAAAGTTCAATGAAAAATTCATAAAGAATTCAATGGAATGGCAGACAGTGTATCTTATGTCACCGTGTTGCCATAGCTTTGAAGATCTAAAGATGTAGGGGAAACAAGGTTTATAAGTATAGACATTGCAATTTATTAGGTAAGCTAACAGAGGCAAAAAAACAATCTTTTAGGGTTACTGATTCTTTTGCAATAATGCAATGAGTACTTGAAATAAAGTCACTAATAAGGAGAAAGAACAACCGAGCTGTTACCTTCACTCTTGCCAGGTCATGGGGATTAAGGACTGAACCCTGATAAAATTCCACCTGAGTGAAGTGTCGTTTAAAAAGAGCTTCCAGCTCAAGGTTAGGGGAGATACTGTATTGGAAAGAGGAAGAAAACATAAGAACAAATGAGAAATCAGTTTCCATAATTGCCAGAAATTTCCTTCATTTATAGAACAATCCCCTTTTTTATTTATTTTAGGTATTCAGACTTCTGCTGATGCTTTTCCTGGGGTATGGAACCAATGTGTGTAATAATTAACAGACAAATACTGTATTGCCTTCATTTCTGGCCCACTTCATTGTGCAACTCTGCACACATCACCTGTCAGTTTCTCACAGATAAGAAGCTCACATATAAGATTCAGTGCAAATATCTGAAAACATCCTCACACAGCATTTTCCATACAAACTCTCTAGTAAGACAAGCATCCTCTGCATGTCCCCACCATTCTCAAAACAGCCAATAGCAAGACAGGTCAATGCGAAATGAGCTCTCTTGCTTGATATTCCTGGAAAAGGAACATTAAAAGGACCTTGTGGCCTGTATGAGCTACAATTAAAACAAACAGAATTACTCTATGACCTTCTGTCTCGTTGCATTTTGTCATAAGCAAAAACCAAAAATTAAATGGATCACAATCTAGTATATAATGTGGCACCAACATGTCAATACCTTTTCTGATGCCACTCATTAAAACAGAAGGAATTTAATAGCTATATAGTAAGCACATCTTTGTCATTCCAGATGCTAAATTTAATAAGAAAATAAAAGAGATAAAGGCAAAGGTATAGAAGAAAGCAAGCATAAACAAGTTGCCAGGTGCTAAACTCCACATGCATATGCAGTTTCCTGATTCCTATCACCATGCGTTTTCACTATGGAAATCTGGATCTCTGCCTTCCTCCTCACAGACAATTCTTGTTATTACTTAGAGAGGGGAAACAAGCAATGTAGTTACTTGAGGACATCATCTCTAGTTCAATTTGCAAGGACTAGATAAAAAAGTTGTGCAAGTGTTACAGATTCTGCAACAAACAGCAACTACTTTAACACACCTTTCTGAATCCCACACTAGAAAAATGCAATAGACTATGTGTGTGTTGGTATATATACATATATATTTGGGGGGCAGGGGTAAAAGAGCAATACTAATTAATACTGTGACAAGAATTTATTTGCTATCTTCACAATATCTGCAATATATATCATTTATATTAAAAATACATCCACACCTACATTTTTGTTTTTATAAATATTTTACAATATGAATTAAACATTTTTCCTAGTGAAATCACAATGAAAAATGTGCTTTCAGATAATATAGATTCATGTGACATACGGTAAATTTTCATTAATTTTACCGATTTTAACAGATTTTCCACTAAAGAAAATTCTCACATCTGTTTATTAGTATTTCAATATTTTTTATTTCAGAATTCCAATACCACTTTAACTGTGTGTTCAGCTATCTCACAGTTAACATGATAGAGACTGGGGTCTCTCTGCTTGAAACCCCTATACTTAGCAATAGGTTAAAAAAAAATGTGGAATACAACTTTTTTCAAAATACATTGTTAAAAAAAGTAATTGCAAACATTAATTTTATGATTATCTGCATCTTGAAAGATCCTCTGTCTTTCCCCCAAAAAAGATATGGCTCAATTTAATGAGTTTTAGTAACAGACGATAAAAACTAATCTTGAAAGATTACTCACTTATGCAGAAAGACGATTTCTACGTTGACATCGTCCCTATCCTTGTGCAGGAAGTCCTTCAGGAAGTTGGACACGCTTTCAAGTGTTATGTGACCACAGACAACTATGTGCCTGTTACAGAAAAATCAAAGTTAATCTTGCAAAGAAGGTAAAATAAGCAAGCAAGAAACCAGAGAAGGAAATGATAATTTATTGGCCAAAAAAGAGCATCAGTATCTTCTTGAAGTTTCTGTACATCCTATTCCACAAAGTCAGTGAAGGAAAACATCAGTTCCAAAATGTACTTTGCAACTGCAAATAAATATACACTCTCACCTGTGAAGACTACTGTTAAGAAACCATTTGGAAAGTTTTACTACACATTTAACAGTAAGCGGCATCATTTATATATATGTTTATACGCCATATTAACCAATCCCTTTGAAAGTAATATTTCTTTATTTTACACACTTTTCTCCACATCTTTCCTCCTCTACTAAGATTTACTGCTCACATTTTTGGTTTATGACATAATGAGACAGCAAATCTCCCTAAAACAATTTGATATTTTTCCATGGTTGAAAGCAGATACTTATGCCAATGAAGGCAGTGAAAAGCTTGCCAATTATAGGCCATAAGCAGTAAAAAAGAAATATTTTTCCTACCATAACTCCTACAAGGAGAATACTTTACAATAAGAAATCCTTATTTATTGCACCATTCAACAGATTGCTTAGAAAATCAAAGTTTGCACAGACTGCGGTGTCACAAAGGTTTCTCCTTGTTTTCATTACTAGATGTATCCGAACATGTAAGATGGAATCACAGTATATAGCTATGCACATATCCTTCATTTCTACATCTTGAATTCTGAGAGGCTGAAGAGAAAGCATAGGAAAATCCCTGACTTAAGGGATATTTGCTCATTTATTCTTGTAAGGTTTGTGACTGGAATATCCTACACTGCCTCACTATTTCCTTCACAGAATAAACTCAGCCTCGGCGTCCATTACTGTCACGGGTTTAAGACAGACAGTGGTTTTGAGGTGCCCATTGCTAACACTTGCAACAACCGCACTGCTCACAGAAATCAGGCAGAGGGACAAGGCAGTGTAGATACAATCCCTGAACTAACAGAAAGTCAGATTCATTACAGTCACACAGCTTGCGTGTGAACATTACAAATACACAATTTCACAAGCTTACTTGGCACTTCAACTGCCAAAAGTGAAGCAAAGTAATTCCAAGAGTAAGGAGTAAACCATCCAAGTCTCACCTACATCATAACTGTTCTGTGGAAAACTCAGTAATGCAGAAACCACACAGGCTGGAAACAAATAATACGTGGCAGCAAGGATTACTTATGTAATGGGCTATAATAGGAATTTGTTCTTGCTTCATAATTTGATGCTTGATGAAATGTGTGTGAAAGCTGCAGAGAACTCACTGGAAAAGGGTAACTATGCAGAATAAAGAACAAATATCACCATCATGTACTATTACTTTTGCAGTGGTTCAGATGGTGACTACAAAAGCAAAACATAATAAACTATTATACCAGTCCAGCACCCCTTATGATATTGTTCTCCTGCCACCACTTTAATACATAGCGTAGCACCAAGTTTTAAAGCTTTATTTAGAAATATGGCCATCTCTAAGATTTCTGCTGCACGAGTTCTTAGCGGCATCACCAGGACTCAAGATGTAGTTGTAGAACAGTAAAAAACTGCAAGGTTTCATTCTCTTTAACAGGTGAAGAATACATGTTAACATGAGGCTCTAATCATGATCTTTTGTACTTAACATAGGACTTGAAACTATAAACTTCTATTGCTAAACAAGCTATCCAGAGTGTCTGTTTTGGCTTCAGCAAAATTTTCTTAATTTTAACCTGGTTTTGCCACTGTAAGGGTACAGGACACTGAGTTTTTGGACTGTAAACACTTAAACCCACAAAAAATTCCCAAGTTAAAGATTTCCCCGCATGTACAATGTCAGAAAAGCAAACATAGAATACATTAGCCCATCTTTTATTTTGTGCAAGGGGTCCTTATGAGGTTTCCTATGGGATTTTTGCAGCTTGGCAGAGTTTGCACCAGCCTCCATACTTGATAAAATCACGCCTATGTTTCCCCGCTCCAGAAACACATTTCCTCAGGTTCCCCAGTGGTCAAATGTCTGAGCTGTCAGCACTGCGTGTATGTTACTGTACTCACAGGTCTGGACAATTACCTTCAACAGAGAAGAGCAAAATATGATTTTAAGCACTAAAATTCACTCTCCACCAGATGGATGACTCCCCATGCAATATATCAATGTAAATGGAAAGCCTCAAGAAAGTTCAGATTTTGAAGAGGTGTTTAAAACCTTAGCAGTTTAGTAGCTCTAAATTCTGAACAGACTATGACTGATACGCTACATTACACAAAAATATTGAGAAGTTCTAGCTCTCTAGAGTTATTCAGCATCTTTCCTGAGTGCAAACCCATCTAGCATAAAAAACCACAAAGGCCCAAGAAAATTTTAAATAGCATCTAAAAATATTAATTTGTATTCCTTATACTCGCTATACGCAATTTCAAAGATGACTAATTTTAAACAATGGGTATTATTTTCTTCAAATATTTCCATCTATTACTAACTAAGAAATTGTCTTATTTGCATAGTTGACCCATTGCTTTTACTAATAGAAATAGTTTCTGCTTTGTAGAGATCCTGTGCTGTTAGTTTTAGCAAGGCCTCTTCCTGAATGCTCTTGTAATACACTGCACTCCTGTGCAGAAAATTTACTTCCTTCTTGGGAAATTTAATTTCATGTGGGTTCATTTCTGTCATTAATTAGAGCCCACATTAAAAAAAAAAAAAAAACCCGAAGAGAAAAATCTACAAAACAGATAGATCGTGCAACCCAAATCACTCTACTGCAGAAGAAATTTTCATAGGATCATAAGTTTACAAGATAATTCAGGTTGGAGAAGACCTCCAGAGGTTATCGACTTCAAAACCCTCTCGCTAAAAGCAGATGTATTTGGTACAATAATTCAATCCTGCTTCTCATTCAGTAGGGTTTCATAGCAATCTGCTCCCGTGAAAACAACATTTGACTGTCAAATATTCGTGCATTGGGACTGATGTTTTTGGAAGTGTGAGAAGGCATCTGCACCGTAGTTTCATTTTAGCACTCTGATTTGGATCTTAACAGGATCTATTCTTCTTTACTTCGCTGTTCTTACACAATGCAAGACACTGTCCTGAGCAGTAATTGCAGCAAAAAATCCTGGTTTTGAGTGAGTATTTTCTGATGAGATAGTTGCATTCATTTTTGGTTAAAAAATCCCATAAAAAAACACCCTCCTTTCAACATAAATTATTATTTTGCTTAGAAGTAAAAGAAATTGAAAACAGATTTCCTACTTGCCCAGAGAGAGCTATTAGGTACATTATTTAAGAAAACTTGGAGAGCTTATATTGTTCCAATCTGTCCTGTATATGATTTGAAGATTTATAACTTCCTCTGTTTATTCCAATAACCATTCCCTTCCCCTGTACCACCCATTTTTTTCCACACACCAAGAGTTTAAGTAAAGCCAAAATATTGGATAACTTCTGCTTTCAGATATAGTTTGTTGGTAGGAGAATATTGTATTAATAGTTTTGAGTCAACAGAAATGAGCTTTTATTTATGAAAAAGCTCAAATGTAATATAGTATTCAGCTAAATTACTAAGATTTCTTTTTTTTTCATTCTTGAAAAACAAAATTTTGAAATTCCTTTACAATATGAAAAACATGATTTTATTGCTGATAACTGTTCAGGAAGACTTAGGTTCCTCTAAGCAATAGTAGTTATTGGTATCATTTATCAGACATGAAAGTGGTTCAATATACCAATGGTAGTCTACATTACACAACTGTGACATTGCAAAGAGAATCCTTCATCGAGAATCAAAGCTTATCAGTAGCCCTATTCTATCAACCAATAAAGTCAGACTAATCCATTCCCTTCCATATGCACTTATTCTAAAAATTAATTACAGTGACCAAATCTGAAAAATTAGTACAGTTCTACACAGTTGATTCTACACAGTTGAAATTTTCTATGGTACCTAATTTTTTTCCACTCAAGTATTGACATAGTGATACATTTGATAAAACTACACTAGCTTCTTATACCATAAACAAAAATCATGGTAAAAGATCCAAAGCTACCACAGATAAAAACAGTTTCATGAAGAAAAAAAAATGAAATAAGTAAAATTTAAAACATTTAGAATTCTGACATAATTGAGAACATACACTTAAGTCATGTAAACAGCACTGAGTGAAAACAGATCCACTGTGAATAGGATTTTTCAAAAAGGATCTTCGCATGGTTCTTCCTTCAGAGGACGCAACACAAAAGGCAAATGTTTTGCCTGTTTATTTTGAAAGAAATTATATACATTTTACTAGAACAAGTATAAAGAACTTGAAAAAACTCTCTCTAACTAGTCTCTTGTAATAAATCAAAGATAATAAATACAAAATTCTGTTTAGCATTCAGCTAAATACATGGTGTTCAGTTGTCAAGTAATGAAAAAAAGTGTGGTGCATATTGATCTAGATGTCTCAATAAAACTATAACATTTATATCAAATACATATGCTCAAATTTCTTTATCGTCTTTCTGCTTAGTGTTCTGATCATGCCTTAATCTACCAACCATCTAAATTCTTTCTTTGTATACCAGCAGCAGGCTGCTCTGGTTGAAGTAAAGTCTAACTGGTTTTCCCAACAAAGGACAGGTCTCAATCACTTTTTCATGTTAAGACAAGTCAATAAATGTCAACAGAGACTATACATATTTTCTTTTTTATCTATTAGTGGTATATATTCTTTTAGTATACCAGTTTACAATACATTTCTAGCTGCCTGTGCTTTTCATGATCTTCCTAACATTACTCAAGATTCTATTAATTCAGTCCAATTAGGTGAAAACATTATGCAGTGCTTATGCATCTCTCCTATTTGGTTAGGCACATGCTTTATTATAATATAAACTGTCCTCTCAGATTAATACAGGTAGTGTAATAGGTGCTACACCTTTGTGATTTCATGTTTTTCTCTTTTTTCACAGACACGAATGCAAGGATGGTCCTCCAAGGGCTACTTATTTGGTTAATGTGTATAGTGATCCAGAACAATATATTATAACATTTTAACCAACTAAAAAACTTACCTATGTGTTGCATATATGATAAAAGCAAAGACTAAGAACACTCATCTAGAATAGACAGTTCTGGACAAAAAAATGACACATCAGATTGGTTTTTAACAGATAATTCCAGCAGGTACAAATCTAAAAAGTATTACACCCAAACTTGCCTTTTTGCATTGGTCATTTATATCTTTGAATCTATATCACATATACTTTGTGAAGACAGAGTATAAAATACTCTGAAATCAAGACATGATATTGACTTAAAATTCAACTGTAAGCTATTTTCTCATTGATTCTAAAATCATGCTTTAGAAATCTTTTAGTACAAAGCAGACAATTCAAAAATATCCAAGGATATTGGAAATGGTAAAGTCTGTAACATCCCAGCAACTTTATTTTAACATTTTCTCTCCTTCATCTGTTTTGCTAGAAAGCAGATTTTCAGTATTGTCTTTACTCCCAAAGGATTAAACATTTCAAAAGAAGCCAAAAACACTGACTTTCAAATACATACCAACATTAACTGTATGAAAGAATATGAATATACTGTGACTGAGGTGCGACTGCAGTACTTGAGCGCACGTCTGAGGTACCTTTAACTTCTCTAAATTGGACGTGATAGCTTCAGCTGCCAACTATTCAGAAACCAGACTGAACTTGGGCAGTCTGTACTGAAGCTGTTGCGATTAGTTCTGACAGAAACTATTTGTTCTTTCTAACAGGTTCCAAGCTCTTTGGAATCTCTCATATTGTGAATAAAGGAAAAGGAATTAGTTAATACCAGAAAACACTCACAGACCTACATTCAGTCTATGGTATACAGTACAGATCAGTGGAACATCACCAGATCATACATCAGATCAACATAAACAAATGGGAAATGATTAATGTCAGGCCTTTGAAAGTTACCTCTGATGCAGGTATTTATTTCTGACAATATAAGTATGTAAAATTAAGAATCAGGAAGGAATAATTTCAAATTCTCTTAAACATAAAATTGGCAATGTGTGAAAAAACATGCAGTCACACACAGACTCTAACTAGGTGTGAATCATTACAGCTGTGAAACTGTGCACTTACACAAATCCACATTTCAGATTCGCTCAGTGAATATTGGTGTGTCACTCCCAACCTTTAATTTTAGAAGCTGTTTCTGAAGCACGTAGAAATAGTACGGAAGAATTCCGCAAGAATTGACGCAAGTCCTCAAATATTTTAGGCACACAAAAGTGAGATTTCTACTACAGAACAGGCCAAGAGAATACATTTTGGACACTTTTTTTTTTTTAAGAGTTTGGATCTAAGTCTGTTTGTAATAGCATGCTATAATAAGTGATTCACTGTGAGCTGCTTTACTTCGACTTCCTTGCAGTTACAGCTAAATGAGTCTATTTTACATTTTTCTGATGCAAGGAATTGCGCGGTGCTTGCCTATAAAGCAAGTTAAGATATAAAAGTTCATATTCTTTGTTTGATGCACAAGGCAGCCATACTAGAAAGCTTACAGTGAAACACAAGGGTAAATGACACCTCCAGCATTAGCATCTCCGTTGCACAACAGACCTTAATCTACTGTTTTAATCCCTCTAAACCCTGGGCTGCCTTTTTCCATTACCCATTTTTAGATTGCCCTATGCACTTTTTAAATGCTCAGTGAGTTAAAATAAAATAAAATAAAATAAATCCTTTGTGAGAAACTCAGGAGTTAGAAAGGCTTTAAGATTTTTGAACACTTCATTCATGACTGGAGTAAATTCATTTCTTTCCATAGAAATCACCCCAAAATGTCATGACTGATTTTCTGCAACAAAACCTGAGAACAAAAAGTCGTAATTCACTAAAACTTGCTGATCAATTCACCACTTCCGCCATCTGACATTGCACTCCCTGGAATGTTAAAGTCATATCCTTCACATTTTGTAAAATATAGTAGATAAGCAGGTTTATAAACCAGATTCAGTCTTCCTTGAGTCAAAATTTGGACAGCAGCGACTGCTATTTTGATGCCAGACTCCCAAGTTTTTTTAAAGTTTAGGCAGAGAGAAGGAAAAGTTGAAATCTTTACAACTTTAACTAGAAACATAACATTAGGGTGACTGTAGGAATGGAGAGTGATTTCAGACCTAGAATATAGATTTTTTAAAGTCATAATACTGTTATATGTCTCTTCCCCAGATTTCTTTTCTTGCTTTCCTAAGAATCTATGTAGATTAAGAAGCATGCAAAATTGAAAAAAAACTTTGTCCTTAGTTCTATCTGTCAGTCTATTTAACACTCATCAGATTTTCTTTATCACTAAGTGAGACTTCATTTGAAACAGTGGGATTACAAGAATGGCTAGCAGATGGGAAACAGAGACACCCCTGGGGATCATAATGCAATCCATGTCACATTCTCTTATTACATTCTCATCCCACTGGAAAATAATATCTTACATATTGTATCAAATTATTTAATATAATAATCTAATGTCACTTTCTTTAGAACTATGCTTCTCATTATAGCAGCAAATGGAGCTTTGCCAAAGTATTTGGATAAGCTTTAATTTTTTTTTTCTAATTTTTAATCACATTCAAATGTCTAATGAGTCCAAGATGGCCTGTCAACTTAAATTATCTGATTGTCTTTCTGTTTACCAGATCTATCTGTCTACAGTTTTTATTTTTCCCTGTGAAGTTTAGTTATTGGATCCCATGTTTCCTTCTGGAAGGAATCTCTAACAGATGATTATTCCTGTTGATATGTTGATGATTTGCTAATTTATGGCTTGTAAATTTAAGAAATCTGAAGAAATCTCTGGGAAGCAGAGCAGATCACGAGAGAAGATCAACCAGAAGTTTTAATGGCTTTTACAGCAAAGAACTGTGATTTCATTAAAATAAAATTTTTGATCTTATATATTAACTAGAGCAATGCCTCAATCATTTTTTTAAAATCTAAAATATTTACTATTGGGACAAGACAAGCAGTTTATGTATACACACACATGTACATAAAATAATAATAATCCCTCTCTCTGCCAATATCTATTTATGTGATGCTGTCTTCTGCTTGCTGCCCTCATAAAGAATTTCCACTGGGTTTGACAGAAGTTTTGTATGAAAAAGGCAAAAAGAATTTACTCTATGGAATTAAAAGTCAAGACCGAAAAAAACACCTCATCAAGTTATCCAGTCTCTCAGTTCATCAGTTTATAAATGTTCTCTCCATATGATTTCTAGAGCTTTGTGCAGGCTGATAAGCTAATGTCTTCAACGGGACAGAATTAAAATCCAATTTGATCATATGAACACACGAATGCAGAAATGAAATGAATGATTAAGAATAATCTTGGTTCTCAAGTAAAATAGTAAATGCAGAATAAAAGGTTAATTCTAAATCAGTATAGGTAAAACAAATCTTGATCTTTAATAAAAACTCAGGCGAAACCTGAATAATGTGAACGTTACAAATCTATAAACAAACGAACCTTGATTTATTTTTTTATTTTGTGGGGCTTAAAAGAAATAACACAGATGATCTTTTAAATCCTAGTTTGGTCAGGACTGAATGTGTAAGTTCCAAATATTGCAGAAAACAGTTCAACAGCAGAATTGTACTTAGCCAAACCCAAGAATTTCTTGAGGAACATCCCTGTCTCGTAAGACTTAAAGCCTGAACATTATAGTTAAGAGGTTAATTGAAGCACTTCAGAAAATCATCCAAAGCCACAGTGATCACGGTCTCTTCCATCTTGCCAGAAGTATGCATGCATGAACTAACCTGTCGGCCTTTTGATACATTTCGAAAAAAAATAGTTACAGTGACAGAGTGGCAGATTCCTTTTCATCCTTCTATAGCACTTCACTTTAAAATTACCACTTTAAAATGATCCCTTGAATTCTAAGTCATTAGTTCTACAAACAGGTTACAGAAAAACCCTTACACAGAGTAAGTAAAATTAAAGCCATAAAAAAAACCCCCTAAGTGTAGGTAAGGTGTATGGAAGCTGCTGGTATCAAAATTATTAAGAAAAAATAGCTAAGAGGAAATATCATTAATACTCAAGCTACATACCATGTCAGTTTGTAAGTGATGAAAATAAAGGTCAAACAAACAGAAAAGAAAAAAAACATTCCCTGCTTATATATATATATATATATATATAAT
>NW_009720398.1:0-3672 GCF_000703405.1 Apaloderma vittatum
TGGCCGGTAAATCCCGGCTCCTCATCGGAGGGTTTATTCTCCGCCCGACTGCTCGGAGACACAAAGGCCGTTCCGGGGTGCTGGGAGCATCCCTGTCTTCACCCGTGACTGCTGGACGTGGAGCTGAGGAAAGGACGCGGCTTTTTTTCTCCCAGGGAATGTAAAACCTGCTGCAACTCAGGGGCTGCTGATGTTTGGCAGTGTAGTAACCCGCTTGGAGAGCGGAGTGTGTATTCAAGTGATGCTCTCTGAGAAGAACCTGATCTGGTTGTTAAGTGAAGTAAAGTAGAGAGGCAAAAAAAAAAAAAGAAAAAGAAAAAGAGCTGGATCATGTGTTACCATATGAACAGGCGAATGGGGACATGCAGCCTGTCTTCACTTCTCCACACGCTACTTATTCATATCCTATGAAAGGTGGTGAAATGTGGTGTCTCAGCCACCAGAGCAGCGAGCAGGGTGGGTTTCTGACACCCCGTTCGGCTGTTGATTAATTGCTTGGCATTTTGTAAAACTTCACCAGTCCCTCACGCATGATGATTTTTGCAGCTTTTAGGGCTGGGTCTTCCAGGCACAAAGCAGCGGGAGGCTCCTTGCTGGTGTCCAGAGAGTGGGTCTGACCTGCAGCACCAGTGTCCCCACTGCATTCTCACACCCCCTGAACCTCTGTGGGAGAGACGACAGTGAAGACGAGGCCTGGCCAGAGCTGGTGGGTGGCTTGCACAGTGCAGGTGAGCCTTTGGGAAGGGCAGCAGGGGCGTTGCAGTCACTGAAAGCGGCACTACTTCAGCAAGAACACTGGAAAGGAGTGTTTCAGCTGAGCTTTGTGCAGCAGCAGCGGGTGCTGGTGCGGGCAGCCTTGGTGGAGGAGCGTTCCCACCTTTCCGTCGCTGCCTCCCTTTGGTTTCACAAGTGCCGTGCATTTGGGCTCCCTTCAGAGGGTCGTCTGCTGCTGTTTTAGGGGTATCATTTCAGTCTGTTGGACTATCTCCCATGAAAAAAGGCAAAGGGCAGGAGACTGGCTCTCAGCACCCGTCCTACTGCCCTCACCTCAGCTGTCCTGTGGCAGCTTCACGTGGAGTCCAGGGGACAGAAATGCTTCTGTGTGTATATTTCTCCAATCCCTTGCTGTATTATGTAGCTGTTGAATACATTCATTGAGCTGAATCAATCCCCACCTGGCAGCATCCATACCATGGCATTCGCAGCTTCAGCTTTATTTATGGAGAGGGGAAGGAATATAAAATATGAAAGGGAAATAATGCATGAGCCCACAGAGGCTTCAATGGTATCTGCGAGCTGTGAGTTGTGTGCGTGTACGGCTGGAGCAAGTACCAGGAGCTTTTCACAAGTCAGCTGGGAGGATTTAAAGCCTTGATTTTGCTATGGCATTTTTAAAATAACCAGATGATGGAGTCTAGGACCAAAGTTATTTGGGAGTCTTAATCTCACTGAAATTAAAGTGGGTTTGGGTTCTAGGTGTGCTCTAGAAAGAGGATTTGGAATCAGAGTCACACCAATTTTTATCACTGTGTAGCCATAAACTTCTGACATGTGTAGGAAAACATTTACGGGGAAAATGGAATTTGTCAAAGCACAACACTGGTGTGTCAGCTTGGAAAATGGGCTGTTACAGATGAGTGGGATTTGTGTCTGGTCCCTCTGGAACATGGAACATGTAGCTTTTCCTTTATTATGAGGGATGTATCACTGCTCATCAGCGTAAAACCTCGTTAGAGCAGAGCTCACAGCTGCACCGAGGGGCCATTAGCTGAGCAGCACAGCAGATGGCATCCACTGACCCAAGACAACTTGCAGGTAATTAATTTCCCCACCCTGGTGCCTGCCCGGTGCAGCTGGGTGATGTTCCCATCCGTGGGGAGCGGAAGCTCAGCTCTGCTGGGGCAGGATCTCGCTAACCCTCAAAGCCCCACAGGTGGGCAGCCCCATGGCCCCGGCTCCTCCTCAGGAGACGTTAAACATGTGGTTACACTAGATGTCCCTTTCCTCTGCAGCCGCTCTGGCTGGGAATCCCTCTGCTTGCTCAGAGAGGGCTGCTGAGTTATGTTTGGTAGAAGTGGCCAAAGCATGGCATTGCAGCAGGGTCCTAGACGGGCATCCGTGTCCCCCCTGGACAGCAGAGCTGTGAGCACGGCGGGTAGAAACCTCCCCTTGTGCAGCAGTCAGAATGTTGGGTGTAGATGGGAGGAGAGTCTCTGTATGGGTTTTGTTAAAAATTCAGCAACAGAAGTTGATGCAATAGTGTCAAGCCTAAGTGAGAGTCACACAGGTGTGTGAAGGATCAGGAGAAGTTGAAGCTTCACTCAGTAGAGAAGTAGTAAATCTGGGAGGAAGGGCAGAAGCCCAGAAGCAGAAAAAATTTGTTATGCACAGGCAGATAGGGGGAATTTTCCAGTCCTGCCTTTTCCCAGGACAGAGTCACTCCCTGGGTGCCATGTGCTAAGGCAAAGCTGAGCTCTCTGCAAGCATTAGTGCTTCAGGGACTGAGATACAGCACATCACAGAAGGAAAAAAGTTAACTTTTTGGGAAATACTTAACTGAGGTGATGCTTGAATCAGATGCCACAGGCTGTACTGAAGCCAGGGGAGAGGCAGCGATGCGGGCGCCCACAGCACTCGATGATCTTAAAGGTCTTTTAAAATCAGTAGAAAATGGTCCTTTCTTGCGACTGGGGGACCCTGGAAGCTGCAGATGTCCAAAAGCAACACAGAAAACTCAGCCTGGAAAACTGGGGGATTTGGAAATTTGGGTTAAATCCTGATGCTGGAGCTGCTGCTTGGAAAGCAGTGTGTCTCTCCTGAAGCGCAGAAAATGCGAGGTATAAGCAGGAAAAAATTGGGGCAGAGCTGTCTCTTTCTGTACCGTGACTGAAGGAGGGTGGGGATGGCTGAAGAGGAAAGCAACGTCAGCATCATGTGTGTCAACTGTTTTACAGTTTTTACTGTAAAATCTCTTCCAGACCACCTGGAGAAGAAAATAGCAGGTCATTATATAGGTGACAGGAGAGGTACTGCTGGGTGGGTGCAGGGGAGCGAGTACATGGTGGTACAAAAGGGTGCTGTGAATGGCTGTGGCTGTTAAATCCAACACAAAGCAAAGATCTTTCCTCTGTGAAGACAGAACCAAACTTCTGTGGCTGCTCAGCGTCAGACCTGGAGGGCTTGTGTGCAAAGACATCACCGCCAGCATCTAAGGAGCTGTGTTCCAAACTGCTTTAGCAAAGCTCGATGGAGCAGCTGTTGGGTTTGTAACCAAGTTTAATGGCAGCCACAAATGGCTCTTGGGTTATTGAGATGTTTGCCTGAGGTGTGGATGATACATCCCTTCTCTGCTTTCTTTTTTTGATTATTTGGAGGCTTTGCGATAAAGCTGGTTTCTAAGTGGGGAAGGGGGAATGCAATCTCCTGGATAAGAAGGTGCCAGCTTCGTGCTAGCCATCATGTTTAGTCGTGCTCTGGGGACAGAGGTCTCTGCGGCTGTGGCCGGTGTGTGCAACCTGCCCAATGTGCTGCTTGTCTGCAGCTTTCAGTGTTCAGAGACGCCAACGGCGCTCAGGGGATTTCTTACTTTCTCTCATTTATCACACTCAAAATGTTCATAAAAACACTCCAGCTGCCAGTGCTGGGGAGAAGAGCTGCAGCAGTGAGGGAAGA
>NW_009720398.1:3703-11545 GCF_000703405.1 Apaloderma vittatum
CGGCGCCCCCTGCCTCCACAACACCGGCACCCGGGGCTCTCCTCTCCCCATCACCGACACGGGGGAGGTGGAAGAGTTTTAATTAGCTCTTGATGCTATTTTTAACCTCCCAGCACTGCTTAATTTAGCTCAAGCTGTCATGCATTGATCATTAAGGGGAAAAGAAGGAAAGGGGGGTGTAGGCCCCTCTCTGCTGAGCAGCCAGGAGGGAGCAGCTGCAGCTCCTGAAACCTGGGCTGGGAACTGGGGCTTTTCTTAGACCTTTGGTAGCAATACGGGTTTATCACCCAGAGAAATTTCATGCACTGGCATTCGTAATAGACAGCTCCTGCAGGGCTTACACTACATTTGTGGCTTCTGTTCATACTCATTTCAGTTTAAAACATAAATATCTTATGGAAAAGGTGCCTGAAATGTTCAGTCACACCTGTGACTTGCCTTGCTGCTGGAACGACACAGACACCTTAATAAGCTGTCACTGTGCAAGGAAGAGCCTTGTTCTGCCCTTTTTAATATACAAGGCCATTGCAGGATTTTGTGCCATCTTAAATGACATATGGAAGTGAACAAGAACCACCTGCTAAAGATTTAATATTCCCCTAGAGCAGCCCAGCCTTGGTGCTGGTGTGCGGTGGGTGCCGGCACCTGAGCCAGCGGCTCTTCTCCAGCCATCGCAACGCTGGGAGATTACATTGCCTTCACTTATCCCCGCTGCTGGGTCTGCTCAGGCTCCCTCTGTGCGAGCCAAAGTGAGCAGAGGGAAGCCCTGTCCTGAAGCCAGAAGAAGGTCACTGGATCGTCGGGTTTCTGGAGTTTATGGATTTAGGATATAAAGTACAACCCGTGATGTACAGCGCGCAGAGGTTAATGGGAAGCACCGCTCCGCACAGCACACAGCAACAAGATTTCTGCAGATCTTAAAAGCTGCTTTGCTTTGCAGCCTTAGATATTCCCCCTTTTATTCTGCTTTTGTAGCTCTTTGTAGGGTATTAAAACCAGCAGTTTGACTCATGTCCCTGGCTGTGAGCACTCTGCAAGTAGTTGAATACTGTATGTCAGCTTTGCTACGCAGAGGGCGAGAGGGCGTTGTGAAGGGCTCTGAAAAGGAAAGCGCTTGGCTATTGTTGGCAATGGAAATTTTGAGTGTGTATGTGTGTATATGTATATATATATATATATACACACACACATATGTAGTCTAGAACTGGAGAACTAGACTTGGGCGAATGGGCAGTATAGCAGGCTCCGAGCTTTAGCTCCCACTTCCCTCTTGAGAAACGCGCTTTGTTTAATGCTTTCCTACAAAACCACAGGGTAGGAGGTGCCGGCGCGTGGATGCAGAGCCGTGCCTGCCATCCGCCTGTCCCTGTGTCCCAGCGTCGTGCATCCCTCATGTGAGTCAGTCGGAGGGGAAGGGCTGTGCTCTCTCCTGTGGTGCAGGAACTCTCTCCTGCCCGCTGCCAAAGCCACCCCACTCCCAGCTCCTTCCAGAGCCACCCAGCAGCCGGAGCATCCATCGAGGACCTTCCTCGCTGTGACGCTTGCCTCGCAGTCGGTCTGCCAGAACCTGAGCTTCCCACCTTCACAGCCAACGTCGCAAGATTTCTACTTGCCAAAGCATTGCTTCAGCTGGGGCTAAAAGAGGTAAGAACCTTAAACATCAAGGAGATAGGAGACACGTGGGTGGGATGTGTTCTATAAATGGTTCGGGGGGGATATTTGTGGATCCAGAAGGACCGTGTGAATGAGCACTAGCTGTGTGCACGTGGGCTGTGCCAGCAGCGTGTGAGCTGGGGCTGAGGAGGGATGTTCAGTCGATGATTCTATTTGTTGCAAGTTGCTGGCATCATCCAAAGCCATTAGTGTGAATGAGCTGGAGCGGAGCCATCACCGTGGTGAGCACGGCAGCATGGGCATGGCAGAGACGGCCAGTTCAGGAAAGTGTCTGGTTAGAGGGCTGAAGTGAGGAAATAAATCTCAGTTGCTGCTCCTTTGACCTTGGGAATATCATTTTATCTTGTATTTGGTGCTCAACCTGGAGGTGGTTCAGTTAATCAGTAACAACCATATTTGCAAACCCAACCCAGGCAAAAAAGGCAGATTCTGAGTGGTCCACGGAAAAAAGGCTGGTGCATGGCAAAGAAAGAGAGGGAAAAGCAGCCATGGGTCAGCTTTGGGTGTTCTCTAAGCAGCCTGAGGGTTCAGACATCTTTTTCTATGTAGTGTTTCCTTCATTCTTGCACTGCCATGAAAGGATTTTTGATCAAGCCTAAGAAATAAATTGGACAAGAAGCATGGGAAGTGTTAGGGGGAAAGGGAATTTCTCAGAAGAATTATGGAAGCCAAGTTTCAGAGAAAAATCCCAAGTAATCTCACTCATAAAATTAGTCAGTGGTGAGCATTGCAGTGTGGGGCAATCACACATCGTTTCCTCCCATTATTTTTCAGGTGTTCCTTGTATCTGATGACAAGCAGAAAATTAATAGGTTTGTGATTGCTCTGGCTCAATCTAGATTTAAATAACTCTTAACCAGCTTTCTTTTTTATTTATTTTTAAAAACCCTCCCTGGAGAGCCTGGGAGCCCAGTGCACTCAATTGGTTCGATGCTGCTGGTTCTGTCTGGCTGTAATGGCAGTGCTGGCCCCACAGCACCCCTGTCAGCAGCCGAGGGGAAGCTTTCAGGTCCAGTATTGATCCTTTTGAAGTTTATGTCTGCTCATAGTGGCAGTTACTAGCGCTTGGCAAAACCGCCATGAGTTGGACTGTTTCATTTCTTAATACTGGGCTAAACCTCCTCCCCATCAAAAAGATTTATTTCTGTACTTAAATTTTCCAATACATAATTTGCGTCTCAGAAATCAGGCTGGTATTTCTGTAGGACACTAATGCAGCTCTGTAAAACTGCCTTACGTATTTCTGTCTTCCCATGTCCCACTTGAGGCGGCGGGTGCTGGCAGCCCAGGACAGGGCTCCTGGGAACCCTGTGGTCCAACTCCAATCCACGTCCCCTTCGGCCACTTCCCTCTCAGCATACCAGCCTAGGAAATATCACTTTTCTCTGCAGCCATCCCTGCTCTCCTTCAGCTGTTCTACAGAAGCAGAGCAGTCTTGTGTTTCTCCTGGGTGCCCAGGCACTACTCACACCAGCTCCTCCTCTTCCTCTCCTCTGCTGAGCTGCACATGCCCAGCTGTGGCTAAAGCGACCCCACCATGTGCTCCCCACGCTGGGAAGACGCTCTCTGCAGACCGAGAGAGCATCAGCTCCGGTCGGCTGGACACAGGCTGCATCTTGCAAACACTGTTTAAGAACTGAAACATTTGCACCCTTGGGGTGCTCCCTAAGCTCAGTGGGAATTGCCATGCTATCTTGTGACTGCTTTTCTCTTCCATTGTGGTTATTAATGACCAAATTAGGCTTTTCTGGATTTGCCTGCAAGAGAGCCAGGGTGATGTTTTGCTGGCTGAAGGAGGGTGTCAATGTGGTGGTGGCCTTGGCCAGCCCCTCAGCACGGTCCTGCCTGCCCAAGAACAGCCAGCTCTGGGAAGTTTAGTTCTGAAAGAGCCACTCTCCTTGACCTATTTATTTTTGCCCGTGTTCATGGCCTACGTTGTGTCCGGAGAAAGAGACCATGCTGCTTGAAGGCCCTTTATTTTTAGCCAGCCCAATTTTCTTCTTGCAGCTTAGTGGGAGCTGGTCCTTTCAGTTCAGCTCCATCACAGCTCCTGCTCTCTTGCATTCGCTGGCTCTTACCCAGGTCCCTGATGTTCTTTGTACATCGATCGCTCACTCAGTGGGTTTCCTACCCCCCCTTCCACCAGGCTTCGTTCCGTCTCCTTTATGTTCTGGTCAGCCTTTCCCACTGCTCCATGTCCATGGCTTAATCTCTGATTTCCTTCTGCCCTGGGCTTGCGGTGGGGACCAGGCTTTTGGAACCTGAGGCAGGTCATCAGCGTTGTCCTGGAGCCCAGCACCTCACTGCAAACAAAACCTTCCCTCCTGTCTGCTCCAATAACCTTGGCAGTGCTTTACCTCCTCAAAAATGTCAGGAAATTGGAAATGATGCTCTAGCCACATAAAAATCAATATCTGCCTTCTTGGCCTGGCTTGACTCTGCTCTTTCCACCTTTTACCTGGGGCAGGAGGGAGCATTGTTTTCTGCTGAACTTGGAGCCCTGATTTATTGATATGACCCACCCTGTCCAGGCTGCTGACCAGCAATATACTTATTTTTCTCAGCTCATCCACATAGCCCAGAGCAGTGACTCGTGCTGTGCATTAGCTCTTGGAGAGGTGGGCTCAGGATAATATTTTCTTTTTGTGATCACGGAGCAATAGGTAAGCACTTCAGCTCACTCCTAGATCTGGGTGAGGTACATTAGGAACAACGACAATATTATTTCATTTTCTGAAGGGGTCAGTCCTGGTGAGGGCCATGTGCAACTCCCATCAGAAGCTGTGACTCTAAGACAAAAAGAAATTCATTACGAGAACTGCAGATTACATTGCACACCGCTGTTATTATTCTGTGAACTACTATCAGAAGGCACAATGTGATTGAAGGAGCAGAACTGTTTCTAAGGTCCTATTTCTTGGAAATCTTTGGGGTTATATTCATTTAATTTAAAGCACAGTTACTGCTGGAAACCAAACAGCATCACCTTTTCAGCTGTAGGAAGCATAACACAATTGGTAAAGGGCTAGATCCTTGCTGAAAATCAAGCCATGTTCATGTCCTTGAAAAATCTTTCTCTCGGGAGCTTTGCTAATTCTCCAGGTGCTGGACATGCAGGAAGATTTGATCTGAGCTGCTGCTCTGGACCGTCCCTTTCTCCCATCCCTGCTGCATCAGGCTCGATTTTATGTGCCAGCAAGGCAGTAATAGGGATCACTCTCTAACATGTCTGTGATTACAGGGAAATTGAAGTGTGAGAGAGAAATGAGGCAATTGAGAGGCATGATTCTGACCCTCGACCCCTCTGCTCGCTGCTAGTGTCGCCCCGATGACCAAAGTAAATTATGCCAAATGAGTGTATTTTCCAGTGCCTGGTGTTGATGGACAACAAATCACAGGAAATACTTTGCTATTTCCCTTTGAGTGGCTTCATCTGGACCTTCACATACGCCCTACTTTGATTTTTGGCTCCTTATTAACGAAAAATAGGCAGGGAGGATGGTTGTGGGTGATATATGAGCCAAGAGTAGATTCCAACTTCTTTTACCATTTTGGCAGCAAAATGCCACGAGGGATGAGACATCCTGTAGTAAACACTGTTCATTTTGAGGCAGCAATTAGAAAATATAGCTCCAACTGAGTTAGGGAGAAGAACGGATGAGCCAGAGGGTCTGTGCTCTGCCTAGTTGTATCAGTGGATCAAATGGCATCTATAAAGAGATAAGAAATGGTGCATCCCCTGGGAAAAGGCATATTCCCATCCAGTGAAGGGATAAAGCGGTATCCTAATGTCTGCATCTCTGTGCCCGTCTCTCTCCTTGATGCCAAGGTTGTCCTCAGACTGTCGAGGTGCAGGGCTCCCTTTACAGGATGTGCTTCTCTGCCCCAGAGCTACCAGTTTCTTCTTTAACTGCTGCTTCCTAAATCTTCAGAGGAAAAAAAATAATCGGAGCATCTTCTCTGTGCATCTCACACCCTTAGCAGGGAGGTGTTCTTCCTGGTAACACATCCTGCTTTTCTTGAGCTGAGGGAGATGTTAAATAAGAATGAGGCTCGTTAGCAAAGCCAAAGGTGGAAAGCTTGCTGCAGCATGAGCTGGAGCATTTGCTTGAGCTGTCTGGAAGCGACAGCACTCCCCTTCCTGTAGGTCGGTACCTTCTGGGAAACAGCTCAGTGTGAACGTAGGAAGAGCCAAATCCTTAATTTCATATGGAATTGTCGGAGCTGCTGCAGCGCTTGAGGGTGCAATTACATCTGCTTCCTACCAAGAGCTACTTTGCTTTGGACTCAGGGTAGGATGCGATATTAAAAGTCTCTCTCCCTTTCTCTCTTTTGCTCAAGAACTTGCAACTCTTCCAGCAGGATTCCCTGCTCGTCTCTCTTGTTGCTGCCCAGAGTAGCAAGCTGGAGGTGCAGACAGGCCTTGGGTGTTGAACCTGTTCAGTAAATGCAGTTATTAGCACTCTGAAGTAACTACAAGTTTCCTTCACGTCAATCTTGTATGAAACTTGTTGGAAGATCAGCCCAGGACTGGGCTGTCAAGGAGCTTGATGCTGTCAATGTGCTGGGGACGGGCACTGAAAGAACACAGAGCACCTGGCACACAGGCAAGAAATAGCTATCAGCATCCTCTGCTCCCACTAGTCATGAGGGAGCTATGGCAGAACATTATCTTTGGAGGCTCTCGAGTGTAGAAGTGCAAGCTCTGAGGACTTTTGACATCTCTGAGAGTTACTGTAAGCAAGGAAGTATGAACAGATTTACATCAGGTTGCAAGAAAAAAGCCCTACTCTGGTCTGCTCACCCACCCAGACCTGTCAGAGGAGTAAGCCTGGGCAGGAGCCGCATCTCTGGATTTTATCACTAAGTCCCACCACCTTTGCCGCAGCGATAACGGCAACAAGAGCCGGTTCGCCAACGCGCGCCGCGCCAGTGAGCGCCAGCTGTGAGTGCGGGCACGGCGGAGCTATTCCTGCATCGGCTCAAAAGCTGACACCCAGGGAGCTGCACAGCATCCGTGCCCCTAGTTCCATTGCTTCCCTGTCATTGCTCTGGGGAATTTCAGAGGAAATGTGTGTGCAGGAGGGCTCTGCCCTCCTTCCGCGGCAGAGGGGCGTGGGGGGGGGATGCCGTACTCTGCTCCCAGCCCTCTCCCCTTTGTTGTCCCCTGAAACCTCACACAGCATGAACGAGGCTGGGGACGTTTTAAAGGGAGCCCAAGAAAGGCACATCCTGCTGCTACTGTGTTAATTTTGGTAGCTTTTTTTGTCTAGCTGGATTTATACGTGGGGTTTTTTCCTTATTGTTTGTAGTGCTGAACAACAGCAAAATGTGCCTTGGAAAATATACATGACATGGCACTTATCTGTGATTCATATTGCCTTTATAAAAGCAGTCAATAGCACTCTCTGCCTTGTTCCCGCTCCCCAGAAAACTGTCTCTCACATGTATCTTTTCCTTCTTGCCCTTGTTCCTCTAATTTTCCATTTCTCTGTCTTTTTTTGCCCCGCCTCGTATTAATTTCACAATTTCTTTGATTTCTGATGACATTTTATCAGTCTGCAGGGCACCATGAAAACTGCTAAATTCCACAAATTATGAAAAGTAAAAATTTAAAAAAAAAGAAATCACACCTCAAGAAGGTTCCATTCATAAGTGAGGATGAGGGAAGTGTTTTCACCTCCTCCTTTAATGTTTGCCCAGGGTCTGACTGAAGCTCTGCAGCCCATTTCCCTGCCTGCCCCTGAGCTTGGACCAGTTCAGTCTGTGCATTCAGTCGACACCGGCACTGGCAGCTCTGATCCAGCATGCACAATACAAAACCAAAAAAAGGCAAGATCTTGCCTCATGCCGCTCCGCTTCAAGGCGTTTGATGATGCCACGCAGCGTGCATAACTGTAGCATTTTTGCTAAAAATGCAAAATCGGGATCTTGATCCCCCAGTGGGGTGAGTTTACCTTGGGAGGGGGGAAGTGGTGATAACTGGGGGGGAGCGGGGAGGTGACTGACGCCGCTCGGGAGGTGGGTTTGGTGCGGCAGGTGGAAGTATCTTCATTGATCAGTTAATGTGATGCTCCTGCTCCGAGGAGATAGGGCTCGCACTGCTGCCCTTAGATAAGGCGCTGTGGTTTGGTGACGTCCTCCGGGAGAGGGTTTGGCTGGGGCGGG
>NW_009720398.1:11592-18729 GCF_000703405.1 Apaloderma vittatum
TCCGCCCCCACCCCCACCCGCCCGGGTCAGCGCACCCGCGAGCCCTGGGCCAGCGCGGGGCAGCAGTCGGGTGGGATCCACTTCAAACAAGAGTTCGATGCTCACATCTGTCAGGGTCAACAGGGATTGTTTTAATGGCTTCCTTCAGCTTGACCAATCTATAAGCAATTAGGGGCAGAGAGCAAAGCTTTGCTATGTCCATTCCCCCAAAAAGCTCGGTGCCGATGGCCGTGTCCCCTTTCCTGGCAGCTGCCGCCGCCGCGGCCCCCCCATGCTGTTGGGAATGAGCGCCTGTGGCAGGAAGGCGCTGACCCTCCTCAGCAGCGTCTTCGCCGTCTGTGGCCTCGGCCTCCTGGGCATCTCCGTCAGCACCGACTACTGGCTCTACCTGGAGGAGGGCATCGTCCAGCCACAGAACCAGACGGCGGAAATCAAGCTATCGCTGCACTCGGGGCTCTGGAGGGTCTGCTTTCTGGCAGGGATGGCCCCCTTCCTCCCAAAAAACATCCCCTGCTGAGGTGGTTTGCTGCGGGTCAGCATCGTATCATGGGAAAGGGCTGGGGGAATGGGATTTTTAGAGGTTGTGCCCGTCTTTGTTCCCAAACTTAGGCACAACCTGAGTAATGACATCACCCCGTGTCAGATTTAATAGTCAGATGGATAAAAGTGCCGTTGCAGGCAGGCTGCGGCGGAGGTTTCTGCTGCCTTGCCAGACCCCGCTGCCCCATCCCACCCTGTCCCAGCATCACAGCTACAGTGCCTTGGGCAGCAGCTCAAAACTTTCTCTTTTGTCCCTGAACATTTAGATTCAGGTCAGTTGGACCGTTCCCTCTGTCTGTGCCAAGTGCGATGAAGCGACTTGGCTGCAGGGATGGAGTTGAACAAAACCCAAAGGAATGGGCTGCCTTGCCAGACCCCGCTGCCCCATCCCACCCTGTCCCAGCATCACAGCTACAGTGCCTTGGGCAGCAGCTCAAAACTTTCTCTTTTGTCCCTGAACATTTAGATTCAGGTCAGTTGGACCGTTCCCTCTGTCTGTGCCAAGTGCGATGAAGCGACTTGGCTGCAGGGATGGAGTTGAACAAAACCCAAAGGAATGGGAATCTCAAAGTGACCGATCTGAAATGTCACAGTTTCAAACGTTGCTTTGAAAAAGTCAGGGGAGTGAGGAGCTCCGACACAGCTCCTGGGGTGACCCCAAACCCTCCGGCTTCGGGGTTCAGGTTTTTGTATAGAAGGGAATCCTCTTGCACAATTGAGATCATAGCTAAGAGGTCTCTTTCTTCAGCCCCAAACGCTGAAGCTGCACATAAAGCAAGGTTGGTTTTATGCACGCACTGAAATTAATTTTAAAGCCACTTTCTCCCCCACCAAAAATAACAGACACACACACAGTGTGGTTGTGACTCGGTCTGTGTCTGCTGCAGGGGAGGAGCGTGGCCGGTGCTTCACTATCGAGTACGTCATGCCCATGAACATCCAGCTGACGTCTGAATCCACAGTCAACGTCCTGAGTAAGTGGTTTGGTGGGGTCTTACTCTTTGTGCCCTGCAAAGTACCAAAGGCTCACCATGGATCCCCCTCAACAAATCCACTTTGTGTCCTTGCTGAAGAAGCTCCTAGATCCTTGACAGTGCTAACATGCATGAATGCTGCTACATCTTTTACTCTATGGATTACCCAATATGCTCCTAAACATTTGGGGACATCCCTTTCTGATGGTAAGGATGCTCACAGAGGCTCTAAGCCATACGATTCCCTATGACTGGCTATTCAGCGCTGATGCTTGTGGAAGTGTTTGGCTTTACAGCTTCCTCTCCACAATTTGCAGCTGTATTTATTCTGTGGCAGTCAATTTTACACATTACACAGTGTGATGAATTAAGGATGGAGTGTCACAGCTCTCACAATGAATTCTGCAGTCATTTCTGATTTAGTAAATAGAAGGGTTCAGCAAACAGTTTTGAAGTGAAGCTAAGGGAGAATGCAGGTTCCCGTGTATTTTTCCTCTGTAACAATTCATATGGAAACCCTCAGAAACGCAAACATTGGCAGAGGTTTCTGCAGCCAGACAGAGTCACCTCTTCACTCTGCTCATTAGCAAAGAGGGGAGTCCCTGCCAGGGGCACCCACATCAACCTGGAGCGAGGAAGGACGCAGCGCGGTCAGAGAGCAGCAGGGCTGGAGCCATCCCAGCCAGCCAAGCCCCTTTCTTATGCTGTGTGGGGAGGATTTACCTGTTCTCACTTTCATCTGCTCCTCTCCCCCCAGAGATGATCCGCTCTGCCACCCCCTTCCCTCTGGTCAGCCTCTTCTTCATGTTCATCGGCTTCATCCTGAGCAACATTGGCCACATTCGGCCTCACAGGACCATCCTCGCCTTCGTCTCGGGGATATTCTTCATCCTATCGGGTGAGTTTTTCCAGCCAGGTTCTCTCTTCAAAATCCTCAAGCATGGAGCATGTTTGCTTTTGTAGCTGCTGGTGCTCTCCCAACCCACTGTGGTGGCTCCTAGATGGGGCCATCACCTGCCGGGACCTCCAGCTCGACCCCGCAGCCTGCTCAGGTTTTGCAGGATGGAAAATCACCCAGTGCAAGACCATTGGTGGCAGTGACAAGGAAATGCAGGCGGAAGCACCCACCACCCGTACAGGAGCAGCTGCTGGGGAGAGGACACCTCTCACAGCATATCGGTCACAGGAGAGATCTGAAACTTCCAGCTGCTCAGATGGGATGTTTCTACATGAGACAAGTGAATGTTTGACTCATGGTGTTGTGCTAGTGCTAACGAATAGCTGTGACAGCCAAGCTTTGAAGCCAGCTCCCACCTGGAGCACGTGGACTTGCTTGAGCAGGTGACAGTTTGACTGAAACAAGAGAAGTGCCCTGGGTAAGCTCAGCAGCAAAGCAGCCTCTTTCCCCAGTTATTTCAAGCACGTTTCCACAATTTTACACTTTCACCCACAAGGCAGGTCTTAAAGGAAGGTGTTTCTTCAGCGGCTTCATCCCTAAAATGTTTCCCACTGTCCTCCTCCTTGGTTTCTCCCCAGGTCTGTCGCTGGTGGTGGGGCTGGTCCTCTACATATCCAGCATTAACGACGAGATGCTGAACAGGACCAAGGACTCAGAAACGTTCTTCAATTACAAATACGGCTGGTCGTTTGCCTTCTCTGCCATCTCGTTCCTTCTCACAGAGGTACCCGGTAGCTCTCACATCCCTGTGACGAGTGTATCCCATTCTTGGGGAGGGGGGGCATTGAGTCTGTGAGCAAAACGAGGGCTCAGACAGGGTTTAAGGCTAGGCTATGGGGACGACGCGTAGTATTTAGTATGGTGTGAGACACACAGTGGGGACAGACCCCAAGCCTGGAGCACTGATGGGGCATTTGCTCACAATTTGATGCCAAGCGTGGGTGCAGAGGAGGAGGAGAAGTGGTTGTGCCACGTCATTTACTGCAGGGACATGGAGCACAGGGCAGTGAAGTCACTGTCCTCAGGAGCCCTTGCGCATCAGCAGCAGAGCAAAGAAGAGAGATTCGTGTTTTTGTTCGGTTTGGTTGGCGGTGGGGCAGGCAGCTGTTGGCGTCAGGCCGTGTCTTTCTCCCCTGCAGAGCGCCGGGGTGATGTCTGTTTACCTGTTCATGAAGCGATACACGGCCGAGGACATTTACCGACCTCACCCCGGCTTCTACCGTCCCCGTCTGAGCAACTGCTCCGACTACTCGGGGCAGTTCTTGCACCCGGATGCGTGGGCACGGGGACGCAGCCCTTCGGATATCTCCAGCGAGGCGTCCCTGCAGATGAACAGTAACTACCCGGCTCTGCTCAAGTGCCCCGACTACGACCAGATGTCCTCGTCCCCGTGCTGAGCCCTTCGCGCCCGCCCGAGCGCCATCGGTCGCCACATCCTGACTCTGTTTGTCGTTTATTTTTTAGGCCACCGTTTCAGGACAATTCTCTATTTATAGGACCGTAAATATAACCAGAGAGATTGGTTATATAACCAATAATGTAACCTAGTGAATTGGGATATTTTCCTTTCTTTGCTTTTTTGGATTTTTTTCTTTTGTTTTTGTATTCTTCCCGCATAACTAAAGATCTCTCCAAAGTCCTCCTCGTTCAGCTCATCCCGCTGAGCAAACAGCAGTTCTGCCTGGGGGATAAATCCAGGGCTGGACTTGAGAGCAGAAAAAAGAACATAAAGTAGAACTAAGAAAAAAAAAAAAGTGGGTTTTTTTTTGTTTGTTTAGGTAGGCTGCAAAAGTTTGTGCATTTGATTGTGTCATTTAATTATAGATTTACTGGCGTAAGCGCCAGCAGGCATAGAAGATTTGTGTAAATCTGCAAGAAATAGCTCTCATTAGAAAAATATAATTTTGTCTTGATTCAATATTTGCTGATTGATATCTCTCACTGCTGGATATCACTTTTAACCAGGCTGTCATGGGAAATAGCCATCTTTTTCGACTGTACCTCAGCAGGCTTAGACACAAGCAGGTTGCTCTTTCTCTATGGCCACTTGCAAGACGTTGCTTAAATATCTCGTGTTAGGCTGAAGGCTCTGCAGCCCTGGGCTGTCGGAGTGGCTCGGGCACCCGCATTTCCTCCGTCCTCCCATAGACTGGAGGTCTGAAGAGCAACTGGAAGAATTTCAGTGCAGCATCAAGTGGAAAACTACCAAAAATATTCCCGTAGGAAACGTTAGACATAGGATTTGGGGGAAATTATGGCCAGAAGTGCAAGTTATTTCAGCGAAAGGTGAGATGTAGCTGAAGCCGATGGCACTAGTCTGCTGTAGCAAAGTAGTTGGCTTATCTTTCATTTTGGCGAGAAAACAGTATTTTAGCTGCTTCTTTTGTGTGTATATGAACCTTATTTTGAGGTTTTTCAATTTTAAAATTTCATATGATGCTTTGGCATTTTGATCTTTGACAGTTGCCAAGGTGAGAACATCCCTCTGCTTGAAAACGAGGAAAAGGCTGTGCTTCTTCATGAGCAAGCCATGAGTTTGTCCCCTCACAGGAGAAAGAGCTTTGTCCAAACTTTATTTCTGTTCTGGTTATTTTAAACCTTTATGTAAAACAAAACCCTCCAGGGGTTCTTGGTATATTTGAGCTTGTTTTGTCTTACTGTGATTGAAACAAATAGAATATACGTACTTTTAACCTCATTTGTAGCATACCGTGTAATGAATGTTACGTCTCTTTGTTACTATTTCTTAATTTTTAATTATGTATTATTTATAAACTACTCCAAAGTAGGGTCCGAGTCCTGGCACAGCACCCCTGTTTGTATCGACTCTGACACCCATCCCGGGGGACCTCACTGCGAGCGGGTATATCCAGTCAACCCTTGAACAGGATTATTTCCTCTCGTCTCTTCAGATAAGCAAGTAACGTATATCTAGTGTCACTGACTCCTAATTTGCTGAGTTTTAAAACCAGGGCATCTTTTTGTAGACACAGTTGTATTTATTTTTTTTTTGTACTACCCTCAAGCGTCTGTTTTCACATTCTAAAACCCAGTTTTTAAGTGCTACGTGACTGGTTCGCTGCTGGGAAGGTTCAAGCATTAAAGCACAACCCAGTCCCACCATCCAGCAACAAAACCTGCTGGTCCTCATCTGTTCACCCCATCCGTTTTCTGGTGGCATCTCTATTTTCGGTGTGAATTAGGCTCCAAGAAAGCGCTGGAGTTCACAGGCGATGATCTTGTTTTGCAGAGCCCCATCTAGCTTGCTGGGCTCCATAGTAGTGGTTTCTAGGGGCTCAGAGGCAGTTGCCTTTGCATCTTCCCCTTGACAGAACATTTATATTCTCAGTCTTTCTTGGAGGGGAGACCTCTGGGATCACCACAATCTCTGAGCACAAGGGCTGTCCCACACGGCCACGGTGCCCCACACTAGGGAATTGTTTAGGGTGGTTAATTCTGTGCAGCACCGTGAGACATCCCTGTCCCTGAGTGGCATTTTCCTTTGTGCCCATTAAATGCAGAATTATTCATTTTATATATTAAAATGTCTGCTTACATAAGCAGGAGACGTGAAAAAAGCTTCATGCCTTCCTCAAGACCCCAGAAGGTTTAGCAACGTCTGGGGGCAAATTAGAAAAGTAATTATTTGAAATCATTGGAGAGATTGTCGTCATATGGCTGCATTTGTGATCCTGGGAGTTCGCACGTTCACCCAGTGAGCACAAGTGCTTTGTAAGTGCAGGACTGCCAGAGGAAATCTGTCAAAACCAGCGTTTGCTGTTGGTTTAGTAAATGTTTGTTTAGGGCAGGAATATGCGGTGCTTGGTAAAGCCTGGGGAGCGGCGGCTGCTCTGCCGGGTGGTGTTGCTGTCCCTCTCACAGCGCCCAGCGTGGTTCGTTGTGGGCCTTTAAATGCAGGTATCACACCTTGGCTGGCTGCAGGGAAACTTCTCTGGAGCCTCTGATCAGCGAGGCGGTGGGCGAGCTGCAGAGCCCAGCCACCCTCCGAGGTCCTCCTGCCCCGAGCATCATCATGTAGCTTATGTTCTCCAGAGCAATAAACGCTCAGCAAATTAGTGTAGTACCCCCTTAGGGCACCTGCTTCTCATTTAAACACCTCTCCTAGCCCTCTGGCATGGTTTCACCCCACCTTAACCTCTGTTATGCTACATCCCTCACCCTGCATAACGCCCTGTGTTTGCCTCGTTCGATCTCTCTCCCACCCCCGTGTCAGTGCCTGCCCCGTGCCGCGTCCTTTCTGTGTCTGTCACTTGGGTTGCAATAAATGAAAAGTGGAGTTTGAAGGTAAACTAAATATTAGTTTAAACTAAACTCAAACTGAAACAATTACATTAGAGGTTTAATCCCTATGAGAGTGAAGCCCTAAGACTCGTCACCTGTGTTGCTGATGGGACAAGTCAAGCCTGCAGGAAAGTAATTGCTCGTCTGATGGCGCACAGAAAATTGTTTGGGCTTAGGAGCAAAAAAAAAAATCTCTTGTTTTGAATGAATGACTAACTGGTGTCAGACGCTTTGTGCATGCAGCTGTGCCTTCCTGAACTCCTGGGAGCCACCCTCCTGCTCTGTGTTTGAGATTTTTTTTTTAATTTAGATCCCCTTTCTGTAAGCCTAGGGATGCATTTTGTGGCTTGTTTTTTCCCTCGC
>NW_009720398.1:18753-48576 GCF_000703405.1 Apaloderma vittatum
CCTTGCAGCCCTGCACCACGTTATCCCCACAGCCTCGAGTGTGGTGGGGCCCTGGTGGGAACAGGCTCCATTAGTTAGGAGTGTCCTGAAAACCCTTATTCCATCATGAGGTGTGGATCTAACAGGTTCATTAGAGACCAGTCGTGAGCTGTAGTTAACTAGCCAGGAATAATAAGGTTGTGCTGGGTCACATTCTTCCCTAGTTGCTGCTGGAGCAGCTTGCGGCTCCAGAGCTCTTTCTTGCACAGTAAAAAAAAAAGTAAAATCATTTTATATATATAAATCTGCACACCGGTATAGCTGAAATGCCCTCTGGTGCTGCTGGCCCTGCACCTATGTTGTCAGTGGGCATGAGGGGTCACAGTTAAGGTGAGGCAAGAGACCCCACCAGGCAGTAACCGCCTCCCAGCAGACCAAGAGCACTGCTGAGCTGTTTCAGCTGTTGGTGAAGATGCTGCTGTGGTTAAGTGGGGTTTGGGAAGGTGTTTGGGGGCAACGTGGTTCTGTTCTCACCGAGGAGGATGGCATGGAGGGGCTGCTCCGGCAGGGCAAGAGCGAGTCCCTTCGGTTGGGGAAGCCCCCGATGACCTTTGCTGTTGCCTCCTCCAGACACAGGACCAAAGAGCTGCCCTGTCATCAGCTTCGAGCAGACAATACCCAAAGGTATTTTATCAGGCTGGATTTCAGCCACATATAACTGTGGCAGGGTAAGGAGCTGACTCGGGCATGGTGTACACGGTTTGGGGGTTTCTAGTACACAGCCTTCTGCTTGCGAGTCCTTGTGTTGCATTATTAATACTATTTGTCAGGGTTGTGTATTCATTTTCCCAAATGTGAGCTGGCCCCGTGGGCTATTCAAGGTGTGCTAAGAAATTAAATAGTCTTATTCCTCCCTGCTGATAG
Organism: Apaloderma vittatum; assembly: GCF_000703405.1. NCBI lineage: Eukaryota > Metazoa > Chordata > Aves > Trogoniformes > Trogonidae > Apaloderma > Apaloderma vittatum. Next base: position 19,657 of record NW_009720398.1, read on the forward strand.
CTTGTTTGCTGTGCAGAAGCGGTGTGTTCGTGGTGAGGATGCTGTGGGAACAGGCAAAATATTCACCTAGGCAAATACTCTTCCACTAATGAGAAGTAGCTGAGATACTCATTTTCTTCGTCCTTCCTTATGAGACTTATTTATTTGCTTCCAATTTTTTTTTTCACTATGAAGGACTGGCATTCAAACCTAGCTAGAAAAAAAAAGCATTTTCCCTCCTCTCTATTCACACCCTGTTTTAGAGCCTGTTGCTGGGCTCTCCTCCACCCTGCTTGCCCCATGGGCCACCTTCTTCCACCAGCTTCTCCTCCCTGAGAACCACATCAAACCTTTAACTTTTCTTTCTGCAAATTGGCCTCACCACAGCTGTCCTGCACCCGTGAAAGCTGTGACTCCTGGGGTGGGGAGCAGGGTGTCCCCAGCACCGCAGGTCCCAGCCCCTGTGGTCGGGGTGCTCAGCTGACCTTTCCTCCGTGCACTGCAGGGTTTCTGTCTGTCGCTGTGCTGGAGACATCCAACTGCAGCCTGTTCCCATGGATACAGTAGATTGGAGGAAAGGGAAGAGCTGCCTCTTTGCTTTATCTTTATGTAAGGTTTTATATCACCGTAGATTCTGGTGACCTCAGCAGGCAGTTGTTATAATGATTAGGTGATGGCTGAGGCGATTACCCTGCGTATATTTAATTGCAAACCAGACCTCTAGATGTAACCCTGGAAACAGAAGGAGAGGTGGCTCAGGACAGCAGAGCACTGCCCGTGGCCTGGCCCTTCCTGTGCCTGCAAGACGTGTGATTAGCAAAATATGCACCCACATCAGGGTGATTTCAGTGATGGGCACTGTGGTGCTGAGTATTGTGCCCCCATGTCCCTGCGGGTGATGCATGGAAGAGCCTTTAGCCGGTCAGTGACACACGCACACACAAATTGGATTCGTGCACAAATTGTGATTGATGTGCCTTGAAAATACACAGCCCCAGCATTCAGCGTTGTTTTCCAATAAGCCATCAATTTTGTCATCGTCTCCAGATAAATCTTCTGGCTGTGATGACATGCAGCTGCTTTTAATGTTTAATGTCAGGGCAGTGCAAATTCATTCTTCTAAGAGGCAAACTACGTGTGACCGAGTGCCAAGAAGGGCTCTGATGACTTGGGCCCGTTCAGGTTTACGGCTGCTTAACCCGAGACTGATGCAGCTCCAAGGGCTGCGTGAGGAAGTGTTTGGGCTCCGACTTGCTCCTTTTGGGGCAAAGTCCCTATTACCGCAACTAGTCCCAAGCACCTGTATATCTGCGTGTAGACAAATCCCCAGAGCTGAGGTTCAGCTCTCTGCTGCTGATCACCAAGGTGTGTAGGGACATGTTGAAACCCCTTGAATTCCAGCAGAATCCACGCCGGAGCTAAAATGAAGCCCAAAGTGAAGCTCTGCTGAAAAAGAGTGGTCTTCATGGGCGTGTTTAAAAGCCCCTGGCAGTGGGCTTGTGTGATAAAGGAACTGGAAGACACAAAAGAAGAGATAGTAAAGAGACATGTCCATAAATGTCTTATTTTCCCATGGAGATAAGGTCTTTAACGAGGTGTGTGTTCACGAACACGTAACCCTGAGGTTCTCGTGTCTGCCTGGCATCTCAGCAAGCGCCAGCCTCCCACTGCAACTTCAGGGGGAAAATCTGCCGAGAAAGCTGAAAGGTATTATTTAATTAAGAGCAGCTAATTTGAGTAAGTACTGAAATGCCACTCAGCTTGTCTGGAGGTGAGCTTGGTGATTTCACCTCCATGGGGAAAAGGGAGTTTCTGGAGCCGGGCGACACTGTCAGGGTCACGCACACGAGGAGGAGAGCAGTGGCTGAAGGCTCGGCGTGCTGTCACGTCAGCGCAGGTCGGATCCTGCTCATTTCTTTCTATTTAATAAGTAAATCTACAGCATTTAGGTTTAGTATAACTGAGTGCTGTGTGGGCTTTAATGCTGCTTTAATCCATTTCCAGCTCAGCTCATCAAAGGCTACTCTAAGTGAGGGGATGTGAGGCATCCCGTGGCACTTGCCCAGGCCAACATCTTACACTGAAATGATGCAGCTTTTAAAGCTGCCTTGCTTCGATACTAGACAAGACCAAATATTTGAGTGAAAGCTCTTATGCACCCTTGAAAAGAAAATTGTGTTTTTATTTTAGCAGGAATTGCAAGGTCTGTTTCTTGAGAGAGCATTCCCAGTTTCTGCTGGGCTTAACGAACTTCCAAATGACCCATGTTTGTCCAGGACAAGAGGATTATATATTATTTAGTATTGTTATTCATAATTTAGATAAACAGAGAAGGTCTCTCTAGCACTGCAGAACGTGTACATGTAAAATCCCCGTCAAATTATTTATTTCCATATAAATTATATACTGTCAAAACTGCTCTACTGATCTGAAGGTTAAAGGCTTCATCACGGAAATGCAGCAGCTCCCTGTCATTTCAATCAGAACGTGATTATTTACAGAAAAAAAGCACTCTAGTGGTTGTGGATTTCCTATTGATCTGCTCCAGCAGCTCTGTCTGACTTAGAACGGTGGAAATAAAATGAAATAAAAATACAAAGATACAGCTGCTTTATCTTACCATAAAAAAGTAGGTCATATCCCCAGCTGAGCTGTATTTTATTCATGTAAATACATTTTTACAATTAAAAATGCAACAAAAGCTACATTCATGTCAACAGAGCTGAGCCTGGTGAAATCGGGTTGGGGCCGGTGCCGGGGCTTATTCGGGCACGGCTGTGCTGGCCGACAGGCTGGTCCTTGCGCCTCCACCGCGGCCCCAGACCACCCGTTCGGGAACACGAAAGCTGAGTGAAGCAGGAGGGGAGCGAAGACGCTTAAAGCTCTCCAGATTGAGCTTCATATAGGAATAATTGTGGCTGCTATTTTAAGAAGTTGTTTAATAACGTTAAACTGATGACAGCCTGAGATTATAACGCCGCCACCTCCACACTCCTGGGGGCTTTTTCATTTCTCCCCCCACCCCTCCCCATCAGCTCTGGTATATTTGCATTTTTCCAAGTCTGTGTTACCAATTATCATTCTCAAAAGGCTCTTGAGCAGGCTGGGAAGTGCTGTGGGGGAGAAGACGAGGCCATTAGCCCCTCTCATGATATCTATCTAGAGGTTTCGTGTGAACGTGTCCAGGAGAAACAACCACATTTTTGTTTGGTCCCATAAAATGTTTTGGGGCAGATCAAAGCCGCTTCCGATGGGGCTGAGAGGTGACTCCCCAGGTCCCAACCCATGCAGTGACCCATGGCGTGTGTGGGGCTGCAGCCCACTGGAAAACTCACCTCTGCAGGAAACTCTCATTCGGCTGTCTCAATTTCCCTATTTATAAAACAGAAACTATATTATTGATTGGCATGTTGATACTTGGGGAAGTTTGAATGAAACCTGTTGTCCTTAATACACGTACAGATAATTAATAATGTGGTTTGGTTTTTTTCAGGAGGTTTAACGTTTTGTTTGAGCTGCATAGTAATTAGCATTGAGCTCCTCTTGGCAGGATGCTCTCTCCCTGGTGCAGGGCTGTGTCTTGCCACTGCGAGAATTTGGAGCTGCTTATAGAAACTGCTGTAAGAGGGATGTCAGGGTGTCTTGGGGACCAGCACCACCAGAAAAATGAGGCGCCTGAAAGAGAGACAGAAGGAAAAAATGAACTAGAAAGAATAGGGCTTTCTACCGCATTTTTCTATTTTTTTGGTGCTTCATTTGTAATAAGAGAAAAAAACCTAAGGTTGGGTCCAGCTGGCCTTTGTTTGAGAGGAAAGGTGGGAAGGTGATGCCCTGAAGCTCCCAAAGAGGGGTATGTGAGGAGGGTTTCACAGGACCAAAGCCAGCCCAAGCGGCACCAAGGCTGAGCTCTGGCCAGCACTCCTCTGCAGATGTCTGTGGGTCATTAATGGTGGGGGAAAAAGCTGTGTTTCCTCACTTTGACCAATTCTGTCTTTGTTTCAGGTGATGCCATTGAACTTCTGTGTAATGGAGTTGGGTTTGGTTGATTATTTCTCTTTGTGGCGGTTGTTATGGGAGACAGAACTCTCCATTCCATGCACAACACCCTTTTCCAGCCAGTGAGGGCTGGTTGCCTTTCCTGCTCCGTGCTGGAGCTGCACAGGAAGCAAGAGGTTGGGCAGATTAAAGTGCAATTTAAAATACAATGAAAATAGATCTGTCAACTTGTCCCATTTCCTTGAGGGTCTTTGTTTTTTGTTTGGTTGAGGTATTTTTAAGATGTCAGGAAAGATGCTTGAAAATAAATTAGGTTTCGCTTCGCTCAGAGTAACAATTAAAACTTGGAATGGTCAGGGCTTGTTTAGGCAAATTAATTAAAAGTTTGGCACGTAAGTGATGTGTACCTTGTCTTTCCCTGTCCTAGTCATGCTGGGAGACCTTCAGAATGAGATGTTCCAAGGTGAGACCATAAATCCAACATGTGTTCCCACTGCCCAACCCTATAACTGTCCTTTATGACCTTTGGGCTGGTCTCTAACCTGCAATATTGTGGGCTTCTCCCTGAGGAAGTTTTCTCCATCACCAGGTCTTCCAGACTATTTAATTTAAAGCTATTTCATTCTGCACCTCCAACTTCCTCCCCAGGAGTCTGAAGGAGCAGTCACACCTCTCTGACTTCCGACAGCACTCGTACACGTTGAAGGCATCGCACGTGCCAGCCCAGGGGCAGTGGCTCTCCATCAGTGTGGTAGCCCATGGTGAGGGTGGAAGGCTGAGAAACCTGTAGGAAGTACAGTCCCTATTTCATACTCCTTCAGTGATGTAGTTAAACATTTTCACATTTTACAATGAAATTGAGACAAAACAACAGAGAGAAGCTGGGGAGCCCATGGGTCACAGCACAGAAGACACTGGACACAAGGAACCTTCAGTCTAGTAGACAAAGATACTGCTGGGCTGGAGGAGGCTGAAAGGGATCAGGACTCAACCAAAACTTGCAACTGGTAACGAGAAGCTCTGATCCTAGCTTTGGCCACACAGCAGCTGTAGCATTGAGGCTTGTGGTCTGCTCACCATGTCCTGAGCATGCAGTGGGGCTCGGCAGCAGGTGTGGGAAGATCGGTGGCTTCTGTGACATCCCAGCTGCAGCGCTGGTCACATCAAATATTCATGATCCAAATGGACGCAGAGAGCTCCCCCAGCCCACCTCGCCGGCAGGTTGTGCTCCTGGCAGCCAACACCAGATCCGTGCCAGCTGCAGGTGCTCGTCAGGAGGTACTTGAGGGACCTTTATTAACAAGGCTGAGGGAAGCCTCACAGATTAAAGTCTTTAGAATTAGCCAGGATGCTTCCCTAGGAACTACCCTGAGGGGACCAGTCCCGCGCTGGGGGCTCTGTATGTGTTCACATCCGCAGCTGCAGGAGAGCAGCCCAGCAGCTTTAGATGGTGATGGGCAACACTCGCTGGACCATTTGCAGTGTGGATGTCAGATGGGGCTGTGTGACAGCACCCGGCATCGCTCAGCCTTTAACTCTGGGGCCTCCCTTCCCTAACACCCCGAAGGATTTTTTGCTCTGGGTGAATTCTGTGCAAGGATCTACAGCAAAAGCAGAGAGTTATTTTTTTCTTTTTTTTCTTTTTTTTTTTAATTTCCCCTCTTCCCTCTCCCCTCTCCCCTCTTCTTCTTCCTTTTCCCTTTTTCCTGATTTTTCTTTTAGATTTGAAAATACTGCAGATGCAGTTTCCATCCTGAACTGCTCATCATTGGGATGCTGAAATGCAGCGATGCAGGGAGACTTTTAAACCTTTTGCTCATCATTAGGATGCTGAAAAGCTGTGGTACAGAGACTTTTTAACCTTTCCCCAACGTCCTCAGAAGAAAAGGGCTCTTTAGGGGGCTGGATCTGGGTCTGGGGGTCTGGCTGCCTGCAGCAGCCCCCGCCGCTGGTTTCGCAGCACCCTCTCCTGCTCCTGCGGCGAAACAGCAGCCCGGGAAAGCGGGGATTAAATCCCAGAAATTGCTTTTTCCATCTCCAGCGATGCTGTAAAGGCTTCTCTTGACGCTGAGCCCCGCAAGGTAACTGAAAAAGTAGCTGAAACTCCTGGAAAAGTAACAGGGGGTGCTGTCCTCTGGAAATTGTGCCCCTCCTGCAAAAAGTTTGGTGGTGTTTGTTTTTTTCCAAATACTAAAAGCTGAGCTGAGTCCTCACTCAGATGTAGCTCCCATAGAATATCAGGATATTGTCAGAGCAAAGACATTTTTCAAAAAACCCCAGAGCCCAGGGTAGGCTCAGGAAACAAACGAGTTGGCTGTTTAAGTAGTGTTTAAGAGCAGAAAGTAATTAACCCATTTAACACCAGGGAAGCACGCTGCCACAGTGGCCTAAGTGACTGTCCGGGGCAATTAACATAGCAAAAAGTCTGAAGTCACTCGGCTGATGACGAGAAATGTCGCTCTGGGACCAAGCAGTGACCAAAGAGGAAGTAACACCATCACCATCCTCGCATCGCATCCGCTTTGGCCCTGTGCTGTCACGGTCGCGGCACAATCTCTCGTGGATGCTCTCTCTCTGATCTAAACCAGGCACGTTGCTGAATCAGCAGAAAACCTGGGGCTGCTGGAGGGATGTGAATAATTTTCTTAGGGAACCTAATACTCTCACAGGCAGTGAAAGAACAACCAGAGCCTGGTTTCTGACAGACCTGTGACTTGTGGGCTCGCTGACGTCTGCTGAAGATGCGTTCCTGCAGCAATCCTTCCTCCAGGAAGGAGCTTTAGCATCCTCATCTTCATTCGCTCAGCTACTTGCAGTGACTTGGTGGCTCTCTGTTATTGTCCCAGCTTGTCTCCTCCATCAAATTGAAACAGCCCAAATGCTGTGGACAGAGATTGGCAAGTCAACCAACAGTCACGGAAAGTTGATGGATACGCACCCATGCTCAGAGTCAGCATTGGGGAATGACCACACATACCACATTTTCTTAGGAAAAAAGGATTAAAAAACAAAAAAACTGAAAGTATTATGAATTCTTAGCAGTCAGGGAAACTGCTGTGTGTAGGAACACAATATAAAAGGGCTTTAGGGCCAAATAAAATGTATCTAAAATGTCACTTCTGTGCAGCGATGGAGGAAATGCAGCACCTTTGAGCAGACAAAGCTGAAGAAGAGTGTGGGCTTGGAAAAAGGAAGCAGAAAGCACAGAAGCAAAGGAGCCACTTAAACAAGCATGGGAGAATGAGGTCAGCACCCAGGCCTGTGCTGGCAGAAGCGGAATCAGGAACTTTCTGGAAAACAGTGCCAAGAACATAGCAGCAAATATCCAGGTAAAAGCTTTCCTGAGAGGCCACTGCATGGGTGGCCTCAGGAGCTCCAGCGCATCTTCCCACCCTCCTATCCCACACCACGGAGAGCATCTTGGAGCTGAATAATTGATTTTGTTCTGCTTTTTCCACTCGTCGGCAGCTCTGAGGACGGGCTCTGGCAGGAAACCCCGGCTGACACGCTGACTGCAGGTGTCGGACTCCAGTTGCCAGATGCTGTCACATACGATTACTGAAGAATTCAGCGTACCCAGACTTTCTGCTCTGTAGAAATTCTACTTTTATGACATTCACATAAAAGGTATCACACTCCTGCCTTTGCTTAGACATCAATGTTTATACTGTTGGATGTGGGAAAGCAGAATGGGAGCACACACCCCAAAGGCAAGTGAGCCTGCCATGGGGAATATCCTGCCTTTCTCTGGGTCCATAGCTCCAGGACAGGAACTTCATCATGTAATAATGGAGCAGTTTTTATTCTGGCAAAAGGGATGTGTCAATAAACACCTCTTTGGTGCGATTTCTGGCTGCTGAACTTTGATTTGCATAGCCTCTGCATCTACCTTGGGGATACAGCTAGACATAACACATGGATTTTTGCTGATAAGAATTGAATGCCTCAGTGTGGACAGAATTGACCCCTTAGTAAATACTGCCCTAATACAAGCTGCCTTGCATCAGCCAGGCTGCAACACTGAGCAGCTAAAGATGTTCCTGTGTAAATGTGAACAGCCTGGAACAGGGGGGTGAAGGGAAATGATCCAAACAATTCTACTGACAAAGGCTGGAGGAGGGGAGACGGGACAGAAAATGTCCATCACGTACCAGGGCAGATGAGTGCATCTTCCTGCATCCAGCAGCAGCTTGCTGAGGACCAGAGTGTGGCAGGAGGAGAGAGCTCGGAAAACTCCGTATAAACTAAGGGTGTGCCAAGACCAACAATCCCCCTGAGTTTTCCTGTTATTGTTTAGAAAAGAAAACAAATGAAAACGTTTTTTATTATTAAAAGAGCCTGTCTCAGGAAGCTGAGGACCTCCTCAATATCTGCTTGCATTATTAAAGGGAATGAATCATTAAATGCATCTTGAGATGCAGTCAGAGGCATCAAGATAAATCAATCCCCAGGGAAGAGTAGCATCACCTGAGGGTCTTGTGTGCAACTCCTCTTCAGGGTAATTTCGAGGTGTGCAGGCCCCGGATGCAGGGAAGAACCTTTTTCTGTTAATATTAATAACCTCCAGGCAGCACTTAGCAGCACACAGACCTCGGGCTAAGGGGAAAGCAGCTGCTTTCTGTACAGAAACCATCATCTGTGGAGGAGCCCAGGGCTGGGCTTGGGAGAAAAGTAGCTCGCTCTCTTTGTAATGGTGCTAAAGGAAAAACACAAGCATCGACTCCCAGCAAGGAGATACATTAACATGACAGATGGCTCGCAGAAAAAGAAAAACTATCTCGGGTTTTGAGATTTGTGCTGACTGTGTGCAGAAAGGAACTATTCCAATTAGCATTTGTACAGAGTAATTGAGGAGCATTGAAAGTTTCAACCCAATTTGTCGCTATTGTCAAGAAGTCATTGTTGTTGATTATTTATCTCAATTATCCCTTCACTTCCAAGTCTGGGGACAGAGAAGATGCCACTTTGTTTTTTGCCTATATCTGCTCTCTTGCTCCCTTGCCGGGAGGGCACACGGAGCTGCACCGAGCAGAGCTCTGGGCTGCAGTTCACATCCCGTCGGCAAAGGTAACGCAGCTTTCCTGGGCACCCGAAGTTATTCCTGCCTGGTTGAGCAAGCCCGTCATGAAGCAAATGTTGTGATTCATCAATATAGCTAAAGGCAACCGAGTTTTTAGCCATACGGCCGTGTGTAGCTGTCATTTTGCATTGCTGTAATGCAAAACCAACTCAGGCTTTCTCTGGAAGGAAATTCCTATTGCCATCAAACATACCTGGGGGAAATGCTTCCCGGCACGCGTGCCCAAAGACACAGCCCTGGCACCCATCATTTATATGTCTCCTTCTGTTTGTAAATTAGCCCCGAAAAGCAGCTTTTTCTGCTTCGCCATGTTTCTGTGCCAGCAATGGGCATGCAGGAGCCAGCAATCGGCCCCTAACCACAAAAACTCCCCTCGCTGGTCCCCACCTACCAGACCTGTCCAAATTAAAATGAGAAAATACTCTTCCATGCGAGTTATATCCTTTCAGGAACAGAAGGTGGCAGACTAGTTTTCTCGGAGTGCCTGGCAGAAATAGCTGTGATATTACATAAAAGTTAAAAAGCATTAAATTCCTGGGTGCAGAGCGTGGCAGCGGTGCCCACCCCAAGCGCAGGGCAGCAGCCCCACAGCGAGTGGTGAGCTCTTGGCTTTTACAGGTGCTTGCCATAGGATCTGTATGGCAATGCTGGAAAGACAGCACCTTTCCCAGCTATCCTTGGAATTTCTATTGTAATAATGATAATTAAAAAAACGGATATTTGCTATCTGTTAGTTTTTTCGTGTCTAAGCTATAGGCACAGCAAAGAACTGGGCAAATCAGGACATGGTAAAACCTTTCAATTTAAGACATTTTTCTCAGCAATTGCTTTTTTGGTGACTCATGTAGACAGCACCTAGTACATACCTGAGAGCAGTGATAGAACCAATCCTGACACCCCATGCAAGAGGCAGTGCTCTAATGCAGGCAGGAAACTGCCTTTCTGGGTTTTTTGTTTGTTTGGGTTTTTTGCAATGCATCTGTACATGGTGGTAACTTTTCTCAATGCAGAAAAAGAGAAGATCACTTCTCTCCAGACAGCTCTGCCCCACGGCGGGCTGCAGGCTGTGCTCGGCGCCCGCAGCAGTGGATCTCCTTAGCGAGACAAGGGCAAAGCAAAGGCAGCCCAGGCGGGTGCTGAGCCTGCTGCATCCTCCCAGCCCCATCCAAAGCTCTGAGCTCGTCCACGCTCAACCACGTTGTCCCCAGGGTTGCCGCCTGCCATGGACAGCCACGTTAGCTTTCAGGCCGTGGAGGGGTTTGGCCCCTTTAATTCGTGCAAGAGGTGTGAAGTGGTGTGACTATAAAAGGTTTGGGTTGACCAGTGAGGGGTTTCTGCTTGAGCTGCAGCAGTCCTGCCCCCCTGGGTGGAGGAAGGCAGTAACTCAGGTAAGAGTCCTCCTCTCTGTGCTCCAGTATTGCTGCTTCTCAAATGAAATTTATCTCACCCTATTCTGAAACCTGACTTTCTCAGGAGCCTCTGCAGGCATCAGCAGAGTCTCTGTCTCCAGGGGTGCTGGAGAACTTGCTGGGGCTGCAGCTTGAACCATCACAGGAGAGATTCTTGCCTAGGGGGAAAAACCCCAACATTAAACTGGGATGGCAAGACCCTGTCTCATTGTCTCAGCTGCTTTGAGGTCCAGGTTTGTTTGGGCAGCTGGGGACCTCTCTGTGCTGGACTGTGCTGTGGGCCCAAGGGGAGGGAAGAGGGTTTGTTGATGTGAAGGGCTTTATGTGAAATGAAAGCTGCTATCCCTTAGCTTTAAAAGCCATATTTTTATGTTCCTATCTTCACAAAAAAAAACCCCAAACAAACAAAAAATTCTCCTTATATGTATATGCAGGCACCATGTGTGGATGAAAATGTTACTGCCTAAGCAGAAGCAGGGTGGGGGAGCTGGGAAAGAGAAAATAATTATGATCCTGGTGAGGAATACTTTGATTAAAATCATGAGTTCCTCCAACTCTCAACCAGAGAACAGTGTAATCAGGTGGTAAACTCCTGAGTGGGCAAACCACACCACTAATTCCTCTCTCCATCATCCACTACAGCAAAGCTCATGTTACCGTTGGGATCCTCCCTTTTCACCTCATCATCAGGCTGCAGCTGGATGTTGCTCATCACCCATTAGGGGCAGCTTTAACAAGAAAAGATGGTAAAAAAAATGGTGTCCCAAGAAACTAACTCCCCAGCTTAAGAAAAGTCTCTTCAGAAAAGTCTATTCACACTTTACACATGGAGGGACCTGCTTCTTCACCCCTCCTCTGGCACAGGGCTAATATGTCAATCATTCACTGAAAAATCCTATCTGGGGGCAAATCTGATTTTCAGGAAGGTTTGTTTCCAGCTGCCACCTCCCAGACCAGGGACTTCCATGCTTCCATGTATGATGAAACACTCTGGCTGTGCTTTTTTTCCATACCAGGATACTTTCTCCTTTTTTGGTTTTCTTTTGGTTTTCTTTCAGTTTTCTTCTGGTTTTCTTTCAGTTTTCTTTTGGTTTTCTTTCAGTTTTCTTTTGGTTTTCTTTCAGTTTTCTTTTGGTTTTCTTTCAGTTTTCTTTTGGTTTTCTTTCAGTTTTCTTTCGGTTTTCTATGGCTTTCTCCAAAGTCACATGAAAGCCTGGAGCCCAGCATAGAGCTGGATCCTTTGAGATCCATGGTGAAGGTTATTGACCAAAACTCTTGTTTCTTCAACACTTGGTTTTAATTATGGTCATATAAAGGCATGTAACAAGACTTCCCTACCTGAATTAGACTAATTATTGGTAGTTCCAAATTATGAAATGTAAGATAATTTTTCTATCCTATATTTTTGGAAAATTTATAGGCCATGCTCCATCCAGAGACAAACAGGACAGCAGTACGGGTGTATCTTCTACTTGTTTCCCTGCTAACATCCAATTTATAAGGAGCACCTTTAGCTGGGAATTGTTTTCAACTGAGGTGCGTGGGTACTGGCAAAATGAGCTGTATTGCATTAATGTTCTCTGAAAGATTCAAAAATGTTATGCAACAAAAAATTGCCAATTCACGCCACTTCTTTAATCGACTTTCTGATGTATACCTTTAAAAAAATAAATAAAACCTAGTTTGTGGAGTTTTCTTCTCGAGCTGTCTAGGCTTGCTATCAGGAGCAGCTTCAAAGCCATTTTTCTTTTCATATGCTTGTCTGGTGTGTCTAACTGAGCATGATTACTTTTTCCTAAATGAATAGATAATTTTGCTTTATAAATAAGTAGAACATCAGGATTTTTTTTGTCTTTGACACTACTGGGCTGAATCTCAGGATGGCTTGGTGTAGTACGTGTTCATTATTTAATGAAATTTGGTTTATGGGGTTTTTTCCTTCTACCTGAATTTGTTTCCAGGTAATATATTTTTGTGATAGTGCATTCAACACACTTGAAATATTAATGAGGCAAGTAATGGCCCATTTCAATTGAAGTCAGCCGTAATATGCAAGTAATCCTTCACAGGTCTCTGTTTTAGTAACGATGACGATAGAAATGTCTCATTTACTCCCCAGCCAAGTATTCTGGTTGGGTTTTGGTGTGTGACAGTTATTAGCTATGCGGTGGCTGAACTCATTACAACAACTGCAGGGAAAAGGGCTCTTGCTTGTGTGTTGAGTTCTTGACACAAAACTGCTTTTCAGGGCACGCACTCCCTTTTTGGTCAAATTTTTAAGACCCTTATTAAATAGGTTAGCTGCTAGGAAAACCAGACTGACTCTCAAGATGGTGAAATGCTCTTACAGCCATAATGACTTCGGTTCCAAAGCCTGAGGTTTTGCCACCCTAACTTGAGACGGTCTCTGAGGTTTTCCTGGGACCAACAGGGACCCAGGGGTTGGATGGAGGATGAGTCTTTGATTTGAGTTGCTAAATGGGGGTCCGGGGGCAGTTGTGCCGAGATCCCCACCCCACTATGCGTTGCCTAGCCCAGCTGCTGCCAGCTTGGTGTTATTACCAGAAGGACCCTGAGATGATGTTGCCTTTGGAGAACTTGCCTGAAGGGTCAAGGTGGAAAAAATGGAGCACAAAAGCTGCCTGTGAAGTTCAGTATCACGGGTGGGATGGCTCCTCGCTGCAGTAGCTGGTTCAAAAACGAAGGCAAGTGCTAAGAGGAGGATAAATGCACTACAGGGAGCTCATTCTCCTGGTTTTACAAGCAGTTGTGGCAGGACCTTTGCTAATGTCATGGCTTTCCTGGAGTGTCAAATCTCTCAAAGCTGCCTTCTAGGAAGCACATCGTCTTTTGTGACCCCAGAGGAGAAAATAGGTTTTGAAGATGCTAAGAGGCTCAGCAGCTTCAGAGTGAATCTGCGAGAGCTTTGTATCACCTACAAACCCATTTTTCTTAGATCGCTGACTTCTTTCAGGATTGTCAGTCTGGTTTGTGTTTAAGCTTTTATTCAGAGCTTGCAGTGAGAGATCCCTGTGTCTGAGTGTGTTGCTGTGAATTTGGAGCGAAAGCTGTTGGGGCTGGGCTGGGCTGGCAAAGCCCCTTTCTGTAGCCCTGCCCATGGGTTTGCTCTGAGAAGAGTTACGGTGAGGGGTGTCCCAGCCAATGCTGGGCTATCCATTGGCACAATTAAATGAGAAGTATGTAAGATTGACTGTAGGCTGCAAATAAACATGCCAGCAGCCTGAGCTGCTCGAATTCTGTATCAGGCCAGAGTCATTCTGCATTTTCTGCATATTTTGAGAAGGCAGCAACCCCTCTAGGATCAGGGTGTGCAGCTGGGGGAGCACTGCTCTTGTCCACACAACATCCAGTTTGTTTCCCCTGCTCATCACACAGGGGTGGAAAGCAAGAGGGAAGAAAAGTGAGTTGTGGATATCCCTGCTCCATCACGGAAATTGGTTCTGAATCTAAATGGCTACCCCAGGGAGCAGAAAGATGTCCAGATCCTGGGAACATAAATCCCTCTGCAGCAAGTCCTTGTCTGTAAGCTCTGCTGGGGAGAGCCAGGCACCCCTTCTAACTCCCAGCTCCGCTGCTGCTTTGCAATGAAAACATGAACCTTGAGAAAAGTACCTGGAAAGGCACTTTTATGGGAGGAGCCCCAGAGCTGAGAGGTCTGCAGGAGGACTTGGAAACCTCATACTCTTATGCCAGAGATCAGCAGCCACCCTTCCTTCTTCCCGGAGCCGCCAGTCTCTGGGTCAAGGGAGCTGCTGAATTTCCTGCTTCTGTTCCCTTTATTTTCCATTTGTCACTGTTGGCTGACTATTATGGAAATTATCATAGTCCTGCTAGTACTGTGGATGTGTGGTACATGCCTTGCTGGGTTTGCAGAATTACCACAGGGATGAGCTGGCAAGGCATTAGCGTGTTTGAGCTGGTGGCTGGGCTCAAAATTGTCATCTCTTAAGCTACCGTGTAAGAGAGGGTCTGAACATGCTCATGGCAGAGATGCAGACACCCCACCTCCTTTCTCAGGATGCCCTACACATGGACATGGTTAAGGGATGTTTCTGTATTTTCTTGGACAAAGCCAGCTTTGCCTTTCTGCTGGTGGGTATGGGTCTCACTCTGGTCTCATTTATACTGCTGTCAGCTGGAAGTAACCCCTCTGAAGCCAGAATATAAAATGAAGCTCCTTGCGACGTTTACATATTCTACTCCTTACAGCATATTTTGTCCTAGTTTTTTAAGTACTGAATGCTTTCATAGGAATTTCATTATAGAGCGCAAGTTTTGTCAAGTGCATTCTGCTAGTTTTGCTGGAGGTTGCTAAGCATAGTCTATTTTTTTCTGAATCCTTTGTGCTGATAAGTGTATTTGTCCATGCCAAACACAAAAATTAAGAATACAGCGCATAAGAAACTACAGCTTTGTGCCACATTCCATGAAAAAAGGCAGGTTGTTGTAGGGAGAGGGCTTTCTGTACCAGGAAAACTATCTCCAGTGCCTCTTTGGGATACAAATATGGACAATTTGGAGGATCTTAGACTTCTTGCCCAATGGCACAGCAGTCGGTGCTGATAATTGATTTCAACCCATCTGCAAGAAGAACACCTGCTGTGCAATATGGCTTTGTTAGGATTATTTCTCACTGCGTAGCTGGAGTAAAATCTCCATCGTTGACCACAATACGGGGGGCATATTTGCTAAAATCTGAACCACATCCTAGTGCAGTGCTAACAGTTCTGTTGCAGCATGGTTTAGGTACATTGCCTTGACACCTGCACTTTTGTGGATTTTAATGGGCTTCTTTCTATAAGCAGATTTAATTCCATTGCTAAATAATGCATCTGGCCTCCAACCTGACTTCTGCTAATTACTCACGTGCTGAATGGGTTTTAAATCTTGTTTAGAAACACTATAGAGTTTGTTGTCTTATTAAAAGCACCTAATGTGAATTTTCTTTTTTCTTAAGACTGCAATGGGTCTCTGGTGAAACCAAACAGATAATGCAATAATTTTTCACTAAACTAATTATCAGAGCAGAAGATGCTAATGTGTTGTGCCAACTGTGTCTTATGTCTCCTCGGTTAACATGCAGCACGGTCACGGCTGTTCAGCAAGAATTTACATCTCTGGGAGCAGAAAAGGGAGGCTGAATTAAGCTCACCCCTTGCTCACTCTCTTTTGCAGCCATGTTAACAACCTGTACCATGTTTTCTTCTTCCACAGAGGACTCGTAGAGTCTTGATTTACCCAGATTCCTAAAGGTATCAAATTTGGAGGTTTCCTGCTTGCCAAGTTCTCAAGGACCCAATCCTCAAAAATGATGCTTCTTCTGCTACGTTGGAAATTGAGGTACTCAAATACAATGATCATTTCATAAAACATTCATGAAGTGTTTCTTAAACATAGAAATAGGTCTCTTTGCACAAACATGAGTGGTCCTGACCACCTATGTGTGCTGGGGTCGATAAATATTATCAGAAATGGCTTCCCATTTTCAATGGGCCACGGTGTGCAGCAAGGGTGGGCTTTAAAAAGTGATGAAACAAATTAAGAGTCTGCAGAAATCCTGCCCCTAGATGTGCAAAGCCTGCAAAAAGCCCCGGGTGCTGAGAAAAATCTCTTCCTGAAAAAAAAATTAGGAGTGAACGAAGAAAAGTGTGGTTTCACCTTGAGCAAATGCAGCGTGTGCTTCTCTAGCTCTCCT
Organism: Apaloderma vittatum; assembly: GCF_000703405.1. Lineage (NCBI taxonomy): Eukaryota > Metazoa > Chordata > Aves > Trogoniformes > Trogonidae > Apaloderma > Apaloderma vittatum. The sequence continues at coordinate 35,837 of NW_009720398.1, forward strand.
CAGAGCACGCCGTGCTTGAAAACGGAATTGGAGCTTTGGTAAGGACTGGGATTTGCCTGTCTGATTGCCGTGGCTCCTCAAAACAAATAAACAAAACACAATTATCTTCGAATGTTGCCCAAGCTAATGTGTAGAACTGGCACCGGGGAGTGAAGAGAGTAGAGGACACTAGGCTAAAATCATTAATTGGTAATAGAGTTTGTATATTTGTCAACAAGACACTCGGCTTGGAGAGCTGAACAAAAAGCAAGCAAGCTGCAGAAAAACAAATACATCCCAAGCCTTGTCACTGCTATTTATTTAACAGCCTGTCACAAGCAGAAAATGTAGATCAAAGGTAGGCAAGGCAAGGCAGGAGCAGTTCCAGTCCAAGGCATCCGTTCTGCATTGCATCAGGGTTCACTTCTGGATCAGGGTATGTTCTGCCACATCGTGTTACATCAAGCGAGTTGTGAAATGATGGAGCCTAATGCACAGTGAGTGTTGGGAATGGGAAGTAAAACAACAACCCATTGTTTTCTTATTCGTTACTCACCATGGGTTTGAGGGTTATCCAGGAACAGAGATGCTGTTTTAAGTGAAGCGGGGAGTTAAGATTACCAGCACTCGGGAAGAGAGCACTGCAAATTGCTTGTGGGATTTGCTGTTGTCCTAGCCTGCCTCCAGAACAAATCACGCTGGTGGGGGTGTTGGGTTTTCCTGTTTGAATTGTTGGAAAAACCTTTACAAAAGAATCCATCCATCTAGATTTAAAAAATGAAAAATAAAAGAAAGAAAGTATGTCTTTTTTCTTCTTCCTACATTCCTTTTCTTCTCAGTCTCAGATCACTTTACTGGGCTGCACCTTCCCTTTACCCAGCCACAAATGTCAGACCTGCCCCTCAGCGTGAATGCACAGGGTAAGACTCGCTGATTTATTTTTTTTCGTGATGGAAAATGCTCCTCTTCCTTCCTAGCTGATGCCAGTGCCAAGAATATGAGTGATCAGTTAGAGAAATTGCAGCAAATACTGGAATAAAATAATTTAAGTATTTCTTATTGTACTCTGTCAAAGAAAACCACTTTGTGTACTGAGCAGCAACTGAGCATTGTTCCTGAAATTTAGCTCATCTGCGTCCACTGAGGATGCCCGCGCAGGTCTGTGTTTGGCACCAACGAGCCATCCGGGCGACTTTCCACTTCCACTTGCAGGGCTGATGGAAGCACCGGCCACCTCGGCTCCTAAAGCCGGGGTTATTAATCACCTCCTCCCATTGCAGCATGTGTAGGAGAAGGAGATGTCACCTCCAGGAGCGATCGATACCGACGAACTTGCTCAGCACCCCTGCCCCAGCTGGCACTGATCCCCTGGGGACACACAGCCTTCCCGTCCTCGGCCAAAGAGACCGGCCGTGTGGCAGAGTGACAGGGTGCTGGATTTGGGGGTTTCCTGCTTGCCAAGTACCCAGTCTTTGAAATTTGAAAGTTGGAGATCAAGGTACCCGTGTTCGATTACTTTTTTTAAAAGTTCACAAAATGTTTCTGCAAACATAGGCATAGGTGTCTGTGCTGGGCACAGACAGACACCCCGCCCCGTGCTGGGGGACAAGGAGGATGGGCTTGTGGCAGCTCAGTGGCAGCTCTCTTTGTGTTTGAACCTGGCTTGCCCTCTGGCTGAGCCCAGACTGGCCGTGCTGATATCCAGCTGTTGGCTAACCCGAGCCAACATCTTCCCTTTCAAAAATGTTCTTCGTGTCTCCTTACGCTGATGATTTTGGATGGGAGTTGCAGCAATGGTGAAATCCACGGGCTGACGGTGCCCCTGGAGACTCAGACTGGGGATAATCGCATCCTTTTTATACCACTAATAATTAACTATTAGAACAATTTACTAATGGATGTAGTGGCTTCTTTAAATGATGACTTGACGTGATTTAACACAGCTATGAGATATGGGCTTGATGCAAATATTACTGAGTGCAAAGCCAGCCTGCGTTATAGCCTGTTGAGGTCAGAATCTATTAGCCATAACTCCTCGTAGCCGAAATTCCCTTCATCTATGGAATAAGTTATTCCTACAGAAATCATTCTAAAACCTTCAAAAACAGAGCTGCACGTACTCTATCATATGGCAACGTAAGGTCTCATTCACTAAGTGGAGGAGAGGGGTGTTTATGCAAACTCTAGTCAAAAATATAGTAGTATTACCAAATATAGTAAGTTTATGAGGTGTTTTAGTTAAAAATGGATGAACTTTGAGTGCATGAGTAGATGAAATTATATTTACTGGCTTTAATTGAATGGGTCTAACATCTATTAATTGAATATGGAAATTAGTTTTACCTAATTCTTTTAGTAGGTTTCTAGTATTTACACAACGTAACTATCACAGAAAGTTTAATTAGATATCTGAGATCTCCCAGACCTCGTCAAATTAATTTCTGAACTCTTGACATTTCTGTGACAATACTGTCCTAATTCTTCTTGCAGCATTTTCCTTAAGAAGACTTTAGTAACTAACAGTCATGTCTGACAAAATAAAGATAAGCTGTTATTTCTCTTCAAGAGATGACAGTTCCATTTTTCAAAAGAGAGGCAAAGGTTGCTCACTGGTTTACTTCCTGCAGCAGCAAAATTTTCAGGCGGTGGGACCTGCAAAACAAAGAGTTGCTTGCTGTAGGTAAAGGGTTTTTTTCTTTGCATCTAACCATTGCGCTTGGATGGAAAGGTCAGGTGTGTCAGAGATGGTTAAGGCTTTGAAGAAGACAGATGTGTGTATGCAGAAAGAACATAAAGGGGATTGGAATAGCTTAAAGGAATAAGCAGAATTGGAAAGATCTGGGCTTTAAACATTCATTCTGCTATTGAAGTCATTGTTAGCTCTCTCCCTCACTGAGGAAAAAATGTCTGATGGGAAAAAAGAAAGCAGAAAACCCGAAATATTAAATACATTTTTCTGCCTGCCTCAACTGCTGGTATTACAACAGTGCAAATTACTCCAAGCTTTCAGCAGCTGAGTAGAATCCACTTCAACTCTGTTTCCTCTCCAACTTTGTTTCTTCTCCAGGCCTGGGTTGGGATGGTGGGAACAAGTGCTGGCTGTGGCACAAAAGTGGGAAAGAAAAAAAAGCTGCCCTGCAGGCACCAAGCTGGGAGAAGGCAGGAGGGAGGGTGTGGAGGGGTGTGGGTGGGTGTAGGGGTGCGGATGTGTGCAGCCAGGACCTGGCTGTTCTCTTGCTCTCAGCAAGGCAGATTTCTTTACAGTAATTGAGCTGGTTTTGCTTAGACACTTTGCAACCCAACCTCTCTGTCTTCAGCTTTCTGCCTGTCTGAAGAGGGAGGGAGCCCCTGTGGTCTCCACAAACTGTCTTGGTGCCATGTGCCCGCTCCATCCCAGCACCAGGGATGCTTTTGCCGGCTGGAAGCAGCCCGTGCACCCCCAACCCTCTGGAGGGGGGGGGTTCACTGTCTTTTCAGACGTCGTCTTGGGAAGATGGTACTGGACTGCTTGCTCTAGCCCATGACCAAACCCCTTGAGATCTGTGTGGTACCTGCTGCATTTAAAACCCCCTAATCAGGTGGGCATTGCCCAGCCCTCTGGCAGCACCGTGTACCCTCTCCCACCTCTGCCAGGCTGCAAATGTGCGAGGAACTGCGAGTAAAACAGCGTGGTCTTTCTAACCCAGAAGGAACCGCACACCCGCACATAATGAATTCATTGCAAATGGGAATGGATTCTGGCATTTTCTTTCACAAGGCTGCAGTCTGGAGTGTCTGTGGGTGTCTGGCATCAGCCGATACTCAGTAAATAATCCTTTCCGCCCAGGCTGCGCTGCTTGGTTTGTCTGCCTCGGTGATGTTCCATGAGGGACTGATTTTGGAGATTGAAAAGCTTCTGCATCTTCTCATTACCCTTGCAATGTCCCCTCTGAGAGGGGATTTGAATTTCTGGTCCCTCACATGTAATCTTCGGTGTGCCGTTTTTGCCACTTGTATTTATTTTCCATCCTAATGCTTGTAAGACTGGAATGCTCCTTTTTATAGCGACATTACAGTTATAGGTAAAAAGTCAACATCTGCCAGCTTTTTTCAGTAGAGATGCTATTGCACTTTTTTTTTCCTTGCTACCTAGAAACCGTTGTATTAATAGAGATCTTCTTGGAATGCTTTCCTATGAGAAATGTAAAAATTACAGTACAAAGGCAAAAAACATTTTTGCTACAATCATTTACCTAAATAATGCAAAAAAAGGGACCAGAGCAGGGGGATAATGTGGGGAAGGGCCAGACATTCATATTTTGGATTTCAAAGTTCCATGTAGGAACATGTACAAATTTCAAAAAAAGCAGGCACTTTCTGCCAAAATAAAACAATTCTCAGCTGAAAGCATGGTTTTCTTTCAGGAAAAAAAAGAAAAAAAGGTTTCAACAGGACAGTTTTAATGAGCCTAATAATGAAGTTTAACAGTAAATGTTGACCTTGTAATGGGTCTCTGCTATGTGAAAAGAGGTTATTTACAGCCAGAATAGCTGTTATTTTTCATTCTATTAAGCCAATTGTAGTAGAATCACTCGCGTGATACCATTGTTGTGTGGAGCTCACTGGAAAGCTAATTCCTTCCAGGTTTTTTTGAAACCTCATCCTCATTCTTTAACAGTTTCCTCACAGATAGATTTTAAAAAAAAAGAAAAAAAAAAAAGAAATCCAGTTGCATTAACATATGTGTGATGAACCTAAACCAGATTGATCTGTTGAATTTCCTAGGTATATATTCACTGGATACATCACAAAATAACACTTTGCTTATTTGTTAATTGAATGGAATAATTATTCAATTGAGTCTGATGAGAAGAAAAACTTTTCTCCATTAGCAGAGCTAAAAGCACATTGAAAACCCGTAGGTGTGTTCCAGCCCTTCTTTGTGTAGATCACTCAGAAAATAGTGTCTTTTTAATAGCAGTGGCAGTAACCATCTAATAACCTGAATGAGGAAGGCTCTGGCAATTGGCAAGCATTCTCTTTTTCTCCACGTTAAATATTTTGTCAAGGCTTTTCACAACTCTGGCTGCTGCAACTTCTTGTCTTTCTCCACAAGTTGTTTTTCTTTGGAGCCGATGAGCCTTGCACCTTCCTGGCACAAAACCCCTCCTTTCTCCCGAATGCTCTTCCACCGCCCTCAAGAGCAGCATCACCCGTTTGATCCCACCAGCGGCAGCGGTGGCACTGCCTGGCATCGCCCTTGCACGGACCTGGCACAGGGCAACCAAAGCAGGAGCTCAGGGGCTGGAAGCAGGTGGCTTTGCCTGCTCCACCATGAGGATGGGTCCCTGCTGCTCCTCAGATAACCTCTAGCTACTCCTGCACTTCCCAACCCGACAACAAGTTGTCTGCCCCTGGGATAAGGGGGTTTGGGGGCATTTGCGGGGAGGGTCGCAGCCCTGTTTGGACTGGGCTTCTTCCAGCCTCAGCACACTCCATCCTTTGTGACAGGGGTGCTGGTGGCACCAGTGCTGCCCACTTCAGCACAAGGACTGTGAAGTCTCACCAGACTACCCAGAACCTTGTTAATCTCTTCCGTGTTCTAATTATCCTTCTGAGAAGAGTTGCTTGATGGGTGAACAGAGAAGGTCGTGTCGGTTTGTGATCTTATTCTTTAAGGCGTTTCTGGCCTCTTTTTTTACCATCTCAACTACAAGGTGTTTGAGTTTTTCTTCTGCATTCCTCTTGATTTGGTTCATGTTTGCAGGAGGTGGGTTGCCTTGGCAAAAGCAATTTTTTTGCCTCTTATCAAATTTTCTCCATTTACAGTTTACTGCTAAATGTCTGATGCAGAGCTACTTGCTCCATCCAATATGTCCACACCACCATGGGAGAAGCATTTAAACATAACCTGCAGGTGTTACGAGCTACATGTACTTAATCACCTTGTTGAGTGTAGAACCTTCAGTTTAAGTTCAACCAATTTTGTACATGTCATTATCAGGAGGTCCTACCAGCTTTTCCTTCAGAGCTTTGTATTACATCAGGGTCACCACTGAGTCTCTTTGGAAAAAGAAGGGGAGAAGAAGAAACCCCTGGGACCTTATGCTGACTAAAGATATTGTCTTTGTCCCAAAGAGTTTGTGGTTCAGCCATGAAGTAGGTGTTTGCTGAAAAAGTAATCATGCTGTGACCTGGCCTTGAGCACACCGGCAGCATTTGAGGTGTGAAGAGAGATAAAAATCAATAAATACACCACTTACCATTTACTCAGCCCAAACAAAATACTTCATCGAGACAGGGGTGTAGCTTTAAGAAGTCATAGCACAAATTACGGCTCCGCTGCAATGTGGATGGCCGGGTTTTATGGCATTCTGCTGGCCATCTGTACAGCTCGTTTAAAACACTATGTCAGGGCCTATTGTTGTTATTGCTGCTGTTGACTTCCTCTCCTTCTCACTGCTGCTGTCCCATAATAGTCTGTGGAAAGAGGTTCCTGCCGCTTTCGTGTACAGTTGCTAAATGAGGACTCTACCAGCATTTATCCCACCTCAGTCAGCTCGTGAATCGGGAGCGGGATTAAAGTTCTGCCGCTCTTGGCAAAGCTCCCCCTTGGAGTCTTCCTTTGTCTCTCTATGCAGAAAACTGGATGTGGAGAGGAATGACATGAGAAATCCTTGACACAGACAGCCTTAAAGCCTCTCGGCGTAGATAATTTAGTGGAGTTAGGAGACTCATGGTAAAGCTTTGGTTATCTGTTTCAATATTCACCACTCAGGCCTGAGTTTATGGAAAGCCAGCTCTTTGGGCCCATAAGTGCCACAAACATCAAGAGCAGAGTTTTGGTGACGTGGGCTCAGCACTGCAGTTCCCGCTGCCGCAGCAGCTGATCTAAAAGGATTTCCTGGTCTCTTGTGTAGAAAAAAAGAGAACTGGAACACAGTGAAGATCAGATCAACCTCGTTCTTTTGGATGCTTGTTCCATCACTGACCTCTCAGAAGTAATGGTTCGCCTTAATTTTACCTTCCAATATCCTTTCTTAGCAGACTGAGTGTGTACAAAACTTTTTCAAGGGAGCAGCCAGGGTGTGCTCCCAAAAGACCGTCTCTCTGGTGAATAATCGGCTGAAATTCTAATGAGAAAATCCTTTCACTGGGCAGCAGCCTTCCTGCTCCAATGCTGCATTATCAGCTCAAAATTATTCAGACAGATCTGAGGAATTTACTTTAGGCAGCTTAGGAGATAAATTCAGTGCAGAGAGAGAGTTATCGTGATTGATTTAAGTATTTAAGACTTATCCTAAAAACCTGTTTCGCTCAATCTGCCTCCAACATGTTCCCATTGAAGCCCTTCTTTCCAGGTTAAAATGCAACCTGAGCACGGCAAGCAATTCCCCTTTTGCTGGCCAGGGGTAATTCTCCCCCAGCCTCCGACAGATCGCCTCGCTTTACGTTTTGTGTGACCTCGTCGTGCATCACCTCACCGCTCTGCCACAGCACCTTCTCCCTTAGGTCTGAGAAGGAACATTTGTTTGAAAGGAGAATTCATTTCTTTAAAAAAGAAAAAAAAAAAAGACATTAAAGAGATTAATGCTTGTTTGCAGGGTGATTAGGAGTTGGGGCTCAGGAGCCCTGGCAGTGATCAGCTGGATGCGTACACGCACACGTGGGATTGGAGAGTGATCCATCACCGTGACACCCAGCTCCCTGTTTCATCTTCCACTTTGTCTGAAGTTCACGTACGATTGTTGTGGAGTAGCTGCGTGTGTGTTTGTTTGTGTGGCATAAATAACCTGTTGCTGGGCTGTTTACAGGTGCGTAATTATTTCTTAGAGCTGACTGATGTTGAGTGGAATGAGAACAACCTCACAGACATTTTTTTTCCTTTTCTCTGCTCCCCTCATTGTCCTGCACTCCCAGGAAAACTTGTATTTCCCTCTGGATGCTGCCCTGAGAACAAATACAGCTCATTCCAGCAGTGCCTGCTCTGGATGAACCCTCGGCCAGCACATCCATTTCTCCACTGTCAAGAAGATAATGAGTTTTTTCACTGCACTTCTAGCAGGTCTCTTGTGCTAGAAACTTCCCGCAGTGGCTCACCAGGATACTTCTTCTAAATCCTTTGAAACCTGTTGGAAAATCCTGGCTCTGCTCCTACCCACCCCTTGTTCTTTCTCCCACTCCCTTTCTAACACTTTATACTCATGTGTAACCCGCCCTGTTCCCAATTTTAACTCATCTTCTGGATAATCTTTAATGTGACATTTACCACTGCAATGAATTTCCCAGTCCTTAGGATATGGATGAGAGTTAGGGCTTGAGAGATGAAATCTCGTGACAGGTAACGGGCACAGCAAACTTTGGATCGGTGAGACATGTGCAATATTAGCTCATTCTGTAGCTGAATGTGAATGCTATTGATATTTAATATCTTACCAGGGGGCATGAGTGTTTGAAGGACAAGCATTCATAATTTGCTTTGACATTTGACATGATCAAGCAAGTAAAGGAATAATATTCCATTTCTCCATTGTCAAAAAGATAATGAGTTTCATAGCTATTGGTATTATGGGAAAAATACAGCCTAGGTAGCATAAAATGTGTGAGAACCGCTCACCGCTCTATATTCTTCTATAAATTGTGTATATCGTGCTCTTTTGATGGCCCTATTCAAACACAGCATGCCTATCCTTTTTAATTTTCTGGTTTGCTGTGCAGGTCTCTAGCAAAAGAGACTTTTTTTTTTTAAATGAAAAAATGTTTTCTCCAAATTATTTATAGAAAGAGCAGTGCTGTCATTGAGTCTGCCTCATCATATCATTCTTGGATATCAATTTCTAGGCTCAGATGACAAACCATAGCATCTACTTTTCCAATAGCAGCATCTGGCTTCTTGGCAAACTCGAAATGCAGTTATCTGGAAAGCTTCAGAGTTGCTTCTGAGCACATTTTATTTATTAGAAAGCAGTTGTGTTGCTTTGCTTCCCATGACTAAGCCAAAGAATATTTAATATATTAAAAGGAATAATGGAATCGAGGCCAAGCTGTTGTCCCTCCAGTGGCAAGAGAATGACAATATTTTTCCTTGAAGATGACCGTTTCTTCAGCTCTGAAGAACAATCTGAAACTATTCATGCTGACTTCTCAGTGGTTTGAGCGTGGTGCTGACACCAATGACCAACACCAAGGTCGCGGGTTCGATTCCTGCTCGGTCCCCATGTGTTGCCTGGTCTAGTCGAGAGGTGGCGTCCCTGCCCATAACAGGGAGGTTGGACTAGATGATCTCTAAGGTCCCTTCCAGCCTAGGCCATTCTATGATTCAGATGATCTTTTATAGAACTAAAAAAGAAACTCAGCCTTGTAACTCCTCAGACACAATTCAAGTTCACCTTTTTCTAGACTCAGCTCTTAGAAAAAGTGACGGTGACTTCTCTGCCAACCTTCCCTTTCTGGAGGAAGCAAACCCTCCACACAGAGGGGTGTCCTCAGAGGTGAAAAACCTCCTTGCAGTACATGATGAATAGAAGGAATAGGTGAGTTGGTAGGTGAGGTACTGTACCAGCCCTCAAAAGAAGCGATTTCAGCTTTTTTTTGAGCTTGGCAAGTCATTTGGATCCAGCTCTGCAAAGGTCTCCTAATGTAGTCCAGTAGGTCTCTGCAAGATCTGATCCAGGGTTTATGAAAATACAGTTCAGTGAACAACTTTAATATTACTCCTTAAATATACCTGTGACATAACTGGTACGTTCTGCCACATCCCGTATTCTTGCCAGGTTTTTGCTCAGGCTGGAGATCTTCGCACTTGTCAAGCTCTGCTGCCAGACTGGTGAGTTGAATTGAATTCCACCACTGCTCTGTGTATAAAAGGAGATTATCTGACACTGTACAAACTGTATGAAACATTTCTTCATTTCTTCGTATGTTGCGTAATCTGAAGGAAATTATTAAGGATTTTTTTTTCCTAATATGAGCATTGGATTAGATGAGAAATACATTGAGACTTATAGGAGATGACAACAGTGAACTCCATAGATGTCCTGGTACATTTAGGATATTCCTAGATGTGCATTCGTTTTCAGATGCATAGAGCTAAAAGCTGAGAATGGACAAGGGGGCATGAAATATCTGTTCCAGGCTTTGATGATGGTTAGACTGTATCTACATCAAAAGCTCCATTTAATTGAAGAGATGAGTTTCATTCTAAGAAAGAACTCTGTTGAGCTTTTCTTGAGCAATTTCCAAAAGTTTCTTTTAGTGAAATTCTAGTGTTATTTTTCTAGATGATAGATTTTTAAAAAAAAAAGTGCCTAATCTGTTAAAGTCTGTGCTTGACACTTAGCAGCAGAAGCAGTGATGCTAAGTGGTAACATCTTGCAGTTTTCTTCTGATACCAGTGGTGTCTCTGGGGCAGGATTTTATTAGTGACAGTTCTCACTGAATTCAGTTAAAGCCAAAGTTTCATCTCCAAAGTAACTGTTACTCAGTTCAGAAATAAAATGATCAGGCATGGGATTTCATTTAAAGCTTCCAGCATGAAGGAATCAAAACAATTCAGATTCAGGTTTCTGTTTCTCCAGTGTAAAAAATATTTCTGGGTTTGGACACTCGCCCTTGCACGGTGTCTTCCGGGGCAGGGGCTAAACTGCAGGAGAAGCTGTGGGGCTTACGCTTCTCAACGTTGTGAGCTTCTGTCTCTGATCTGAGCGTGGAACAACTGGGTCTTAATTCTGACTGAGGATGCTACTGCAGTGCAAAATATCCTGCCAAGGCTGCTTTACTGCTACATTCAATGGCAGTTTTATAAGGCTGTATCGTAAGTAAAGTCTGCAAATCAAAGGTTACATGATGGGCAACTTTTACTACATACAGTGGGTCAGATAGCTTTCGCATTTAAGAAAAGACTACATGCTTTTCTTTGCTATTGAAGAGTGTAAGCACTTTTGCCTTCCTTCCGCCACAAATGGAGGTTATTCAATGGTTGGATTTAATGAATTCAAAATCCTTAGAAAATCACTAGAGCCAGACATCAATGTAAAATACTCCACCAGCTTTCAGTAGTGGAATATAATATTAGCTCTCCCACAATCTACTTCATGCATTTCAAAAGAATAGAGAACATTTTTAAACTAAAGAAGATAGCTTGGGCAGAAAATTATTGTCTGCCTTGGATGTTTCTCTGTAACCCTTTAGGTGCCTGATTTACTTCTCGCAGGGCAGTAGAAGCAGAAGGAGATGTTTTCTTTTCAAAAAATGTAGGGGGAGGAAGAGGAGCAAGAGATCTTATTAACGAATTCTTTTAACGTACTGTTACCTTGCATGATCAGTAGGACTACGGGGGCTGGTTGCTGCAGGGCTGGTGGCTCTGAGCCCCACGGTTGTATGTTCCCTTTCTGCTGGTCAAGGCTGCTGATAACCCACCAGACCAACGGCCGTTCACCCTGTCTCTTGCTGCACGTCTGGCCTGGGAGCACATGAGGAGGGTATTTTTGTGCATAGTGGAAACCCTGCCCTGGTCACATCCCACCCAACCCTCGCACTGCTCCTTGCTCTGGAGAGCCAGCCATAAGCAGCTCTCTCAGGCAATGCAGTAATACAAATAAATAATATTAATTAAGGCTTGATGTGTTTAAAAAGCTATGGAAATAGCTTCTCTCCTGCTGTTTCCGTATCTCATTTTCCCACTGTCCAAACCCCCAAAGCCCAGAGGTACAAACATATATTTTAAATGAGAAGTTTGTTGAACCTCATTAAACTTAAATGCTTGATCCAGTTTTTCTGAACGAGGCTTCTCTCTGCTTTTGCGTTTACCTGACTTCATTCTTCCATCCCTAATGGAAACATTCATTTAGAAGATGCTTTTGCAAAGATACCGATAGATCTCCAAACTACAACTGAGAAGAAAAGCATAATTTACATGCTTAAACCAAGCATCTAACTTTGGAGCTCTTCTGTGCTTATAGGCTTCATGTCTGAGCAATATGCCGAGGTGTCTGTGAAATAAAGACCAGCTCTTAATTTGTATTTGCTTTTTTGCTTTCCCAGTTTTTATGAAAAGGATGAGCAGCTGAAGAGCATCTCTGCGTTGGTATGCTGAGCAGTGGAGTCACAGAAGCACCTGCAGCCATCCACGCACTGCTTGGGAAGAGCGCTGTATTTCTCGAGGTTTGTAGCTCTTGTCCTCCCACTCCCTAATTCATATACATAAAACTGGTGTGCTGCCACGTTCCCTCCACGCAAATGCATTAGCTGATCAGGAAGGCTTCCCATTCATCTGGCTTGTCACTTGGATGAGGTGGAGGCAGGACCGACTTGTCAACTCGTGGTGATGAGAGTCAGGGGTGGAAGGCAGGATAACGTGATAAAAAATGGTGTAGATATTTCTCTCCTTCGTTTTCCAAAGGAAAATATTTTCAAGTGCTGGATTTTCTCCATCCCCTTCCAAACAGGAGAAAGCCAGCAACCCAAATACTTGCCTACAACCTCCTTGTGCAGCTGATGGTAGCGTGAGGCTGCAGGAGGAAATCGTGGCTAAACTCCCCCGTCTGCTCTGCCGTAGCTCCCCGACACTGCGGGCACTCGCCCGGGGGCTGCGACACGTTGTCCCCACCGCATTTGGCCCCATTCCCACGGTGACCCCCAGGGCAGCCTGCGCAGCAGCAGGAGGCTGTGAGCAACCCGCCCGAGGGACACCAGCGAGGGTGCACGGTTATAGGTGGGCAACACCTTCCTCAGCTCCAAACTCTGGCCGGGCTCTAGCGTGTGCGGGGGGCGAGTGCGGGGCT